>NC_056731.1:1291627044-1291867044 GCF_019279795.1 Protopterus annectens | reverse complement strand
GCACATACATAAATCAGATAAAAATGTTTTTAAATTTTTTAATCCAATTACAGTTGAACCAAAAAAAATTGCTGTGAATATTGTAATTCGAAAATGTATATATGTAATACCTCTTAATGTGACAGTTTCTGGGCAAATTACAGTGCTATTACAAAAAAGACGAAAATACAATACTAAGATTAATCCACCTGATTAACAATAAAGAATATCACTGCTACACAATATTAAAGGCAAAATGGATACCTGTAACAGCCATAGTTTCATTTTTACTAAACAATTAGTTTTAACATTTCTTAACAAAGGCTATGGTCTGCCATTGGCTGATAAACTTTACATCCATACTAGATCATACTCATTCAGAAGTAATGACAGTGTTAACCAACACAATTTTTCAACACAATCTCTGAAAAGACTTCAATAAGTTTGTTTCAGTACCTTATAACAACTTGAGTAAAAAAATGCTGCTATTTACAATCTCCCAGTTTAAAAAGAAACTAAAATTTCATCTTGAGGAAGAATTCAAAATGTGAATATTTTAGAGATACAATATAATATTGTACTTCATTTCAAATATGATAACATTCTCAAATGCATTGTTTAATTGTCATGCTTAAAATAATACAGCATGGCATTTCTGTGAAACCATGCACTTGGAAATAATATCTCAACAAATAACAGTAGAAAATATTATACTATAAACATCTATTCTATTAAATATTTATGCCTGATGTATTATTTTATATTTGCCTTGTAACCCAGGTCATGAATTAAAATGGTCCTGTATCAGATCAACTACCTGTTTATAAATAAAGAAATAAATAAGTGTTAACATGTCCTTTGCCTTGGGGGGGGGGGGGCACTGCTCTAGTTCCTTAAGGCAGTTTTGGGTATCTACCTGTTTAAGGTATAAAAAATGTTGTCCTTTTTATTATTAGCATTCACCATTTTATTTCACCTTGGGAAATGCATTAAACAATGTTTCATTTTTTTAGTTTTTAAATATTGGCAAGCATTGCTTATGCTGCTGCTGCTGGAAAAGTTCCCAGTAAAACTGTTCTGGCTTTGTCAAGAAAAGCCTGTAAACATCCTTTACTTTCTGTCAATTACTGTTAATTTATCATAACAAAATATGTTCAGTAACAGAGTTGAATATGAGATGACATTATGCAGAACAATGACTAATATAAGCTGGGGTAGGACATAGATTTTTCTCCTTAAAGCTGTGACATTTTGCTTTGCATTTTATCATGACAAGAAAGCAACATGAAGCACTTTAAAATAATTTCATGGGAGCAACAGCAACGTGATCTTGAATGCTCACAAGTAGAATTCTGTGAAAGCTAATTGGGGCATTAAAACACCACGTAGATGCTATATCAATTCTAATTTGCTTTATAAGACGTGGTGATCTTCCACTCTGTGCAGGTTTTACTGAGTAATGCAGCCATTACATATATATATTAAAGGCTCCACAATGTGCAATACATAAAAATAGCTCTGTTATGTGCTGTTATGGAAGTTAGAGATTAATGCAGACTGAGATGGGAAACAGGTTTCAGAAAGTTGAGCAGTGACATTTTGTTTTCACTTATGTTTTGCACATTATAATGATGGAGAAGCAAGTTGCACCATGGGGAACTACAAATGATTATGTGAACATAACATTTGGGACTGTACCATTCGAAATAAAAATGAAGGGCTAGTGAGGAAGAGAATGACAGCAACTTTAGTTTCAGACTCATGTTGCAAAGCATGCTTCTTTTTTAATATTAATGGTAAAAAGTTCTTATCAATGAGCACATCATTTTGAAAATGAATGCATTTTCATACCATTTGCTCATTTGCATATAATTTGATTTGATGTAGCAAGTCCTGTAGATCCTTTTTGATACAGAAGCAGTGTGTTGCTCTTCTACATGAAGAAGCCAACACAATGAGGTATATGCAAAATGGTATATTATATAATAAAGTTCTATTCAGATGTATATATATGAGAACTTAAATTGATTCAAAATCTCTGACAAGCGCTCATCAGAACAGACATATATCCTGGCTCTTATTTTCTTAGGATAATACCTCACAGGTAGCAACCCTAAGGTCTGGTATATAGCTGTCATCATAATGACAAGGAATAGCTTTCCTTTTAGTAAAATACATTGGTTAAGTTGTTTGTCAGTAGTCCTAACAAATATAGCATATAAATTAATCATTGATTTCTTTAATACTTGACCGTTAAAATAAAGAAAGATATACTTGCAGCTCAAGTAGAAGAATATCTTAGCAATTAAATTTATGATGTAAAAGCGAGTCATTAAAGTAGAAGGGTGTGACTCCTGCTACTGTAACCGTATATGTCAGATATTATTATTATTTTTTTATTTCCTGACAGTTAGGAATTCAGTAGTACCTGCCATGTATTTTGAGTCTTTGAGAGTTTTCAAATATTTCTGAAGTAACTTTTTATAAACTGTGTAATGTTGATTTCCTAATTGCAGTTAAGTTATTTTGCCAGAACAGTTATTTGCTTTAACAGGTAAACTGTGAGACATGAAATGTGATTATAAGCATTTAGTCTTATAAATCAAATGCTTTACATGTTGCATTGGAGTCTAAGGACACACAGTTTAAAAAGCTTCACTTGTTTTATGATGAGATAATAAGACATATGAATTCCAACTGTATGCAGAAATGTACTTTTAGCTAAAATATAATACTAAACGTAAGAAAATAACTGGATTCAGGAAAAAATATATAAGATACACATTGCAGGAAACCACACACAGATTGTATTTATTATAGTTATGTTCCCATTAGTTTATTGCGATTTTTTTTTCAATCCTCTGTGCTTTATATTGCATAACAAAATTTGCCACTAAGCTGATCATTTAAAAGAAGGGCCTGACGACTTGCAGAAATGCAGTTTGCATACTATCCCTGGGATTCATGAAGCTCGGTGCAAGTCCGGCGTTAGGCTTGCGCCGACCGTGCGCCATGTAGATGGTGCAGTAGCGCCATATGCATATTAATGAAGGCATGCTGCCGCCACAGCCACGTGCATAGGAAACAAGCGTGAGTGCATGGGGCATGTCGAAGTGCAGCAGGGAGGCGTGGAAATGTCGGCTGTTGACGTGCAACCTAAAATGCTGAATATTACAGTCTGCCTGCAATAGTAATCCCACCTGTAAGTGTCTGTGGATACTGAAACGTATGCAAAGAATGCAAGACAGTTCTTGCAAACACAAGAAGCAAACAAAAATGCACGTTAATGAATATCCAGTCTCCATTCCTCGAACAAATGACAATTAAAACTGTGTGCCTGTAGTCCAATGCAGTGTACATAGTTATACCAAGTGGAAGAGAAATGCATCATGTTAGTGAGCCAATAATAGCTATGGTCAGGGTTACCACCTGTCCCACATTGTGAGGGATATTACACAGCTGGGCAGTTGCGTCCATACCAAAACCATTCTAAGTGTAAAATATCCTGCGACCATATGACATAAGTATGTCCCACATCACATGTAATAGTCACGTACAATAGTAATATCCGTATGTAACATACCACATTACAAGAAATAGAATAAGCAAGTATACGAAACAGACAGAGCATATAAACTGCTACAACAATAAGCCAACATGTAGGCATAAAACAAAAGTAGTATCTGTAGTACGACCGTGGGTATGTGTCGTCCTGTAGAATCCAATTTGTGTCCAGAAAATATCCCATGCTGGCAATATGAAAAGGTGGCAACCCTACCAATGGCCAGAGCAGTCAGCCAGAAATCCGCCCATATGCGGTCCAAGCCGTTTTTGTCAGGATGTGTAAAAGTTGAACGGGTATTACCTGGGTGTACCTACCATGTCATGAAAGATAAGTACTGGTGTGTATCTATGTGTGTGATGTACAGCATGTGTAAGGTGAAAAATGCCAGGGTATTCCTCACACCCATACAGGTACCTGACATATGTAGTGTATGCAAATGTGTTCCCTTGACTGTGCCATGGGTCATCAACCAAAGAAGGGATGGATGGAGTATCTGGAATATGTGTGTGGGGGTGATGGGTAATGTAATAATCCACAAAGCCGAGACTGTGTTGGATGCACAATAGGTGAACTGGAGGTGTATGAGGGAGCAGCGTGTGAATCAGAAAGAAACACATAGAACAAACAGACACATCCAGAATACAACCTGACAGGCCACACTGTAGAACACAATCACACAAACATGTGAATATTAAAATGTGCGATACACATGTACAGAAACGTCACCGGCACATACCCACAGAATGCTCTGGACGGAACTGGGCCATCCAAATGTAACACACCTGGATGTATAATTGAATACCCATCATTCCCTCTACAGCACACAACCCGCCCCCATTCCTGAACGTCCACCAAATCCAGCCATACTCGGGCGACTAGCTTGGCATAGCCATAGCTACACATACTGACCACTACTCATATGTAGTAGGCAGTGTCACCCTAGGCAGTGTCAGGATTGCAAACTATGTATCCCTTGCATGTAAAACCCTAACACATTTTCATAAAGCCAAAAGAATGGACGGTCATTGCCTTGTTCAATTTTTGGATATCCCTCATGGGATACGTAACCTATGTAAACAGCAGACCTGGTATCACGACACAATGTCCACTCCTGTAGACATCTGGACAGAAGTTGTATGTGCAGTAGTGGTTTACAAAACTGTTCAGCATCTAGATGGTTATGCAGAACCCACTACCCAGGATCAAACACCTGCCCGTGATGCACATCTCCCCACAAGAATAATCGAGAGAATATATTGTACACAGTCGCATAGTGGCACTTGGAAATAGGGTGATTAAGGCGCTGACGTAAGCAGGGTTCCACCTGACCCACTGTGTGAGGGACAGTCGCTGTTTGGGTAGGCGTGTCCTGACCAAGAATGATACAATGGCAAATGTCCTGTGATTGAAGGAAATAACTATGTACCATACGTCATGTAACAGTTGCCTAAAACAGTTATTTCTGGATGTACAATACGTAAATCGGACAAGAAACAGAATAAGCAACTAAAGTGCTACAGGAATAGGCTCTCATCTAGGAAAATAATGAATGTTCTAAACCCTGTACTGACCGTGGGTATGTGTTGGCCTAAACAGTCTGGTGTGTCTAGAATATAGTCCATCCTGGACATATGTAAATGTGGCAATCCTACCAATGGTCAGAGCATTCGCACAATAACTGGCCAGCCTCTGAATCACCCACAAAACCAGTGACCTTTGGAGGAAAGGTGTTGAATGACACTTGAATGACCAATGACAGTAATTAAGAGTAATAGATGCATTTAACTGCAGTAAACAAGTAGTAATACATATGGCTCTGAATCTGGCAACACGTTTCAAGTTAACAGTACTAATATTGTAGAAGTGTCCGTGATTGTCCCTGATTTGTCATTGCCTTGTCCCTGTCACTATTACAGAGTTCTGTACACATATGTACACCAATCAACTGTCACATATGTAGACAGTACTATTGCATACCTGTAGTGAAGTCATAAGTGATGTCCAGGATAATATTCATCGTATACGTGACTGAAATAGTCAAATGTGAATGACCATTCAAATGTGAAACCAGTGGAAAAAACACCCCACCCTGTATTATGTAGTGGAACCACCCCACACACGATATTATGTAGTGCCAACATAATAATCTGGTCAGAAGTGGCCAAACCCCTGCGTCTGTAAACACAGGTAGAATGTGAAAATCGGGACCAAGTCGGTCCATGTGCTAAGTCTGATATTAGAACAGGGTCAGGGAAGTTCCGGTCACCAGTCGGACAAGCCTAAACCTGAATCACCACATGAACACCCTGACAATCAAACACACGTATGTGCCAGGACTTTAAGCTTTGGAGTTCTGAATATCCTTGGAGTGAGTAAACATGCAGCACGGGTCCAGAGCAGTAGGGAATAGGGAATGTCATATGTGTAGTACCGCAGTTTTCCCAGCAGGAGAATGGATGCCTGCTGTGTAAGTGAAGTGGTGAGGCATTTGTTAGCGTAGCTATGAACCATGGGTATACATATAAATGAAGCAGAACACCAATAGCGTAGTGGTTAGAGCATCCGCCTAACGTAAATGCATTCCCGGTTCAAGTACGACTATAACACATATCAGTTTCTTGTGTAATGAATGCCTCTGTGCTGTAAAGCCAACATTTAAACACGTAAAGGTGAACGTGTGTTTCGCATGGGGACGTTAACTGGATTCCATCAATCAAAGTGGAACTGTCATAATGAATAAGGCACACCTAAGCACAAAGAAGTGGCAGTAAACATATGTAACTCACAATAAGGATATGCAAGTGCACCTGCGCGTGTGTAAGCAGCTCCCAGCATAAGGAATGTATGTTGTTTTGTTCAGATGTAACAGATATATGTATATATAGCTATATAGATGTGTGTATAGATATATATCCGCAGACATAAAATAAAGAAATACATGAAAAGAAATAACAATGAAATATACATATATATATAGAATGAACGCCGAAAGGAGAAAGCATACACACAGGTTGTAAAGGGAATCTAGAACAACTAAGGTATTATACAGTGCTTGCAGCGTATGTCAGATAAAGCTGCCCAAGAGTGAGCAGAGCACCTCTATTCACACCAGAGGCAGGGTCATACCAGCGGGCATAATATTGTTGAACTGCTATGTCAACATTACACACAGACGTAATGTATTTCATGTTGTGACCACCTACACATGTAACCCGCAAATGGCCGTAATCCATAACACCAAGAAAGGCACGTATGTGCAAATAATACACGAGGTGGTACACAATGTGTATAGGGCCCCTAATGTTCTGGAGAGGGCAATATGTAAAGGTGTGTCATGGCTGTGATATCATGTGGATAATGGCTGTTAAGTGTGGAAGCTCAACACGGGTGGGTTGGAGGAACTATGGCTATGCCATTATGGATACAGGTGTGCCAGGGTTGGTTGTGCCAGTTCCAATATAGTGGCCCATGTAGGTCAGCTAGTACATAGGAGCGATTATCAGCTAAAGCGTCTTCTGAGTGGAGACATGCGTGAATGGGCGTACCATCATTTAAGGTTGTGCATCAGGGCTGGCAACTATGCATGTAAAAGTCTATCAGCCAATCAGTAGCGGACCGGAGTTCTGCAGTGGCAACCCCTAACCAGGAAAAGCTGAAAGACACAACAATATGCAGACATCAATATGTTGATGTACATTCTCTGTAACACATGCACTCCATTTACTGACATAAATAATATGAATGTGCACAGACACAAATACAGTAGCAGGTATACTAGGCTGTGTAGATGAGGAATAGGTGAAATGACACTGTATCACATCGCACTTATCAGCGGTACTCCATACTTGAACAAAATGCGACATCTGTTCGCTGTATAATGCGCTATATACCGATTACAAGTTAACCGGAGTGAAGTGTCGGTGTCATAATGACTAAGGCAATAGTATGCTGTTGAAGCAGAGATAAAACCCAATACACATGTGTAAGTGTGTTTGTATGGGAAATGTATTGGTCAACGGACACACAGATGTGTGTGTGTATATATATATATATATATATATATATATATATATATATATATATATATATATATATATATATATATATATATATATATATATATATATATATATATATATATATATATATATATATATATATATATATATATATATATATATATATTATATATATATATATATATATATACACATATACATACATGCATACATACACACACACACACACATATACAAATATATATTATATAGTACCAGTGGGAGAGATCTGTAAGGTCTACACTTTAAACATGGATAACGGGGTCCCTTGCAGGACACCAAAAATTCACTATACAAGCAGCCTATGGTCATTGAGGTGAGCAGGATGTAGCTGAACATGGAACAGTAGGTTGTGCAAGTGTGATAACACATGGGTTGACAAGACGTACGACATGTGTCCGGAGACGGGGAGAGTGGGCAGTGTGTAGGGGTGTGTTCATACCCCAGCTGCGCTCACAGTAAGTATGAGTCATGAGTGCTGTAGAGGGGTGTCAGGTAGGGAAATCATGGGTATGCCATAACGGGCATAAGTGTGCAGGTGTTGGTTGGCAGAGATGTATTAGGCACGTCCCGTGGAAGTAATTAATATTCCTATGTGGGAATAGCAGACCCCTATACCTCCCACACCTGAAGAGCACATCTACTGCATAGTCCATAAACCATTGGGGGAACACATAGGGACTATAACAGTGCCTTGTACCTGATTAGCATGGACATCCATGATTATAAATCAGAATGTAACACAGTCCTAACTAAACACTTCCAGAACGAGTATGTTTAGGTGGACAGGTGGCAGAATACATGTAATGATTAATGAATACATGTATGAGTCATGTACAGCATGTACCTCGACAAATGTGAATGAATACATATGCCCTGTGACTGTCAAAATTTCAGGTTAATAGAACCAATCATCTAAATGTGTCCCTCAGGGTGTTATGCAGTGTCCCCGATACAGTGTTCATTCTCCCCTATTCGTATGTGAGGTCTGCTAGTGACAGAAAGCGCATATTCTGCCGACCACCGTAGGTAGATGATATCATAAAAGTGTCGGGTTACAACCTGTCCGCCTTTGTGAGGGACAGTCTACACTGGGCAGTTGTGTCCTACAAAATGAATGCTACGGCACATGGCCTGTGATATCAGGAAAAGAGTTCATATATTGTGTGTAGTGGTGTCATAAAATGATATTGTTGTATCTGAAACAGGTACATGTTATAGGAAATGGTATTAGCAACTATAATGCTACAAGAATAACCTTAACGTATGCAAACCGGTGAAGTAGTCAGTATACACTGGCTGTGGGTATGTGTTGCCTTGCCAAATTTGACAGCTCTAAATATAGGTCCTATAGGGCTGCCACCTTTCCAAATGGCCAAAGTGGGAGCTGCTCTGTAGAAATGTCAGATGTACCAGGTCAGAAAATACCTACAGCCATGCATAGTACAGACATATACATAGTCGCACAAATCAAAGCCTAGTCTAGCAACAGTCAAGTTGCTTATGCTACTTCATCGCACAAATCAAAGCTTAGTCTAGCAGCAGTCAAGTTGCGTATGCTACTTCACATAACATATTGACGTGTCATGTATACAATAACCGTTACATGCAACTATTACAGACACGTAGAATATAATATTGTCCTGTAATCGGGACATTAGCTATGGCTAGAGTATTGTCGCATGACACATATGCCTAATGAGGGACTGTCCCATGCAAAGTGGGAAAGGTGTTACGCCTAGAATGTGGACAATCTAAAAGGTGGAAATCCTACAATAGGTATTGCGGTAGCATGACCTGGCCAAGAGTTGCATTTCCCAAAACACATTTACATGTCATCATTGCAGAGTATCAGTTCTCAGGTATCAGCCAGATGGGAGCAGATTGTATGAGGAAGACGCATATCATATGATGACATCGCTGGACAGGCCGCTGAGTCCGTACAGTCAAACGCCTGCTGTCGCCTAATGTTTAGCCATACTCGATACTGTAATCATGTAGTCTGATGTAATAGGCATCACAAGGAATTGCGCCCACCCAGCATGAGTGACAAATGGAAGCACCAATGTCGGTGCACGTGCAAGTGAGTGAGTGAGTGGGTGTACGCGTGTTTGTCTACCGCTATGCGAGTATTGCACTGTTAAATAAATGTGGAGTCTAAACAAGTATAAGGAGCTGTAACCAGAGGTCAGCAGTGCTTAACAATGTGCAAACTCACGCACAACCGCTCCCACCAGCTGGAATGTGCCTTACCCACTCCATATCCAAAGGCGTCGTTCTGGACGAAAACAAAGAACCGTCCTTTGCACGTGTTGGTAGTAATACCCTGTGCACACAGCTCATGTGAATTGCTAATACACCATGGCATATATACAGGCAATAGACAGTACCACACACATATCATACAGCACAATCATCCAACAGTATAGCAAGGTACTGGCAGATATGTCCGGACTACTGGTGTTGTAGACTTGGTCGTTCTGTGTTTCAGTGTTTGAGCATGCCCAGTATGGTCAACTGGATCGCATGTGTCACATGTCCATATAGTCAGTACTGTGGTGCCGACCCCTGCATTGTACATCGACAAGTGGCATGCTGTATCTGCAGGGTAGCCAACGGTCATGTGGCATTGACTGTTGTTACATTTCTGCACAGCATGGGGGGACATTCAACTGCATCCACAGTCCTATACAGCACCAGGGGTGGCACACCTGACTCTCACATGTGTACATTGGAAGGGGGGCATAGCTGACAGTTGTACACATGTGCGACTACTGTACTGGCATGCCAGGTACTTCATTTCAGTGTGTGTACCTACCTAAATTGCTGGTCGGAGGCATACCAGTGTACGTCAGATCCTAGCTTGAATTAACAGCAGAGTGGTTCCATACGTCCTAGCCTTCACAACCTGCATCCAACTGCCTTGCCTGTTGTAGTCTGTGTGTGTGTTTGTGGGGGTTGGGGTCATCCATTGGGCATCTCCAGAGGCCATTGTATAGCATTTCCCTGTAGTGGTCTACACCTGTCCAGCTGTATGAGACTTGTGTGGGCTGTATGGACAGATATGATGTTCAACCCATAACCTGCAGTGGGTTAGGACACCCTGTGTACTACTGGCTACTAATGTGACCCTGATTTGTGCTACAGATGTCATGGTGCCACTATGGACATGCACTGTCTGCTGCCCTAACAGTCGGCCACCAAATTCCCTTGTATGCTCACATCCATACCATAGCTACAGGTAAATACACATTCTAATACAACTACCAATTGGTAGGTTGATTGACTTACCTTGGGGGTGTTCCAGAGTTGAGGATGGTGCTGGAGGGCTGCCTATGTTGGATGCACACAGTGCACTTCCTGTACAAGGCTGAGCACAGGTAGTGTCATGTTTGGCATCCCTTGTACTGTCTGTGCGAGTCAGAGAGGGTGAAATTCTCTGGGTACCTACTGTGTCAGTGCATATGCCATGTGTTGCCTCCTTGCCAAGGGCAGGTCATACTGTGCATGCCTCCTTTCGCCGACTGGGTCCAGCTCAGGTTGTTCCTCCTCCAAGTCACACTGTGCCTGTACAGGCCTTGGCATTGGTGGGGGGCTGTGTGGCCCTGCCCCATGCTGTTCCTGCTGCAACTGTTACCACAGGATCAGATTGTGTAGAATAGCACATACCATAACAATTTGTGTGCATGTAGCTGGTGAATACTGCAAGGCTCCATAGGATGTGTCCAGACACCAGAACTGTGACCTCAGCATCCTAAACACATGCTCAATTATATGTCTTGCCTGTGCGTGTGCCTCAGAATGGTGTAGTTGTTCAGGTGTGTGTGCATTGCTGATGGGTGTCATCAGCCACAACTCCAGTGGTTACCCAGCATTCCCCACTATGTGACTGTAGGGGATGTCCATATTGCCAAAGGTGTGGTACAGCTGTGTCAGATGCCATATATCAGAATCATCACAGCTTCCAGGGCAGACAGCACACACATTCAGTTTAATGCCCTGTCCATCGCATACGGCCTAGCTGTTGGAGGGTATGCCCCTGCAGTGACTGTAGGCCCTACCCCACTCAATGGACGGTGCTTTGATTTGTACATGTGTGCAGGCTACAGCACCCAGTTCCCCAGGGTAGTCTGCCATTAGGTGGGAGAGACGCATATTGTTGGCCAACAAAGCACGTGTGTTGAGGACATGTACGTGTTCACTGGCACGTGGTGACATGGCGTCTGTGAACTGGTGCAATACCCTGGATGCAGATGCCTGTGAGATCCCCATGATATCCCCAGTTGTGCATTGGGAGGTACCTGTGGCTAGCATACCTAGGCCAACACATACCTTGGTATCCACTGGGATGGGTTTCCCTCGGCTTGTTCAATGTGTCAGGTGTGGCCGGTGCAGTTAACCAAGCTGCTGTAGGAGGTCTCTGTCCACCCCATAGCGCTCCATTATCTCCAGCCCATGTAGCCCCTGGTAGGTTACCCTGGGTCTGTAAAGTGTTCTGTCACCTCAGTAAGGGTTGTTCGGTAGCATTCACATCCTCACCACCCTGAGCCTCTTGCACATGTTGGTCCATGTTGCCTGCTGCAGCCCTTCTCATTTGGTTGGATTGTGTCGAGAAATGACCCCGCACGTATACACCGGTGGTGTAGAGTGTGGGAGAAACCTGTGTGTATGGTGCTTGGTCACTTCACCGTAGTGTTCATGGGTGGGCTGGCCATGTTATCTGCTGATTGTGCTAATTATCACCTGTCTGTGCAGCCTGCTCACCTTGACTACTCCACTAATGCTGTTGTTCCTCCCAATTTCACCAGGCAGGTATAGACACACCCCTAGCTTAGGCGTGCTAAGGCAGGAGCAATCCCGAGGCACAGGGCTCCAATGTACGTACAGTATGCCTAAAACCCATCCCATGCCTTCACCTATGTTCCAGTCCTGCGTCCGGCTATCTACACATATACACTCTTGGGATCTGCATCACACCCTGGGGATAAATGGGATTCACTATTGTCAACCTCATTTGCATAGTATTGTCTTTTAATGCATAGTCATATGACCCATACTGATCCTCCAAATTAATAACCACTGCTTACTGTCGCTCAGATCTGCACACAACTGGCTAAAGGTGACTTACTATCACCGTATTCGATGTCCCTTGTTCTTCCCATCAACAAAATAACCGGTCTCTACACGACTAGAACCCGGGACCCTGTACACCACAGACGATGCGCTTTACAACTAAGCCATGGCAGATATACGCACATTTGAGGTGATCACATACAGATTATCCAGCAGAGACATTCAATAGTGCTAATGTCCATATATATATATACATAGATGTATACACACACATATATATATATATACATATTGATATATATATATATATATATATATATATATATATATATATATATAGATATATATATATATATATATATATCAAACTATCTATCCATCTATATATATATATATATATATATATATATATATATATATACATATATATATATATATAAATATATATCTATATATAAATATATATATATATATATATATATATATATATATATATATATACATATATATATACACACACACACACACACGCACACACACACACACACACATGCACACACACACACACACACACACACACACACACACACACACACACACACACAAACACACACACACATATACATATACACACACAAACGTAGATATTGAATTTATATCACAACAGCGGACCACATGACACCAAAGCATTAGACAAGAATGAAAGGGAAACCACTGCCACCTGCATTATGTAGTGCTGTTACTATCAAGGCAAGTGTGTTACGTTGCATCACACAGATCAGATTGTAGTAAGGGTAAGAGTAGGGCTGCTGACATTTACCCACCAGACTTATTGGCGAATGTATGTGTATGTGATGACAGCCCAGTCTCTTGGCCGATTATGACATTTGTGGACACTATATAGGAATGCAATAAAACACACTCAACACATCCTGGAGCTAGCCACTTACAGATACCAACACATAGGAAACATCTGCCAAACACACACACACCTCTCATGACTTGGAATCAAACACCTACCTGTCTATTCTATCACACTACAGCATTATGCAGTTACAGAACGTGCTACCGAGATTACTGCAACACAGCACTCCCAGAGGCATACTTCTAGGTGGGTGATATAATCAGCAAGGCAAAGACGCTGATAGGGAATATATGGAGAGTGAGCAGTCTAAAAGAATTACTCTGTCCCCAGGCAGCTGGAAACACACACACTTGGCAGGGCTGGGATTCGAACATACACCTAACTACCTTATCACACTACAGCATTACACAGTTACAGAACGTGCTACCGAGATTACTGCAACACAGCGCTCCCAGAGGCATACTTCTAGGTGGGTGACATCATCAGCAAGGCAAAGACGCCGATAGGGAATGTATGGAGAGTGAGCAGTCTAAAAGCATTACTCTGTCCCCAGGCAGCTGGAAACACACACACACACACTTGACAGGGCTGGGATTTGAACATAGACCTAACTACCTTATCACACTACAGCATTACGCAGTTACAGAACGTTCTACCTAGACTACTGCAACACAGCACTCCCACAGGCATACATCTAGGTGGATGACATCATCAAGAATGGAACAAACGCTGTTAGGGATTGTATGGAGTGTGAGCAGTCTAAAAGCATATTACTGTCCCAAGGCAGACGGAGATATACAAACAGCAGTGGTGTGAGCAGGACAACTGCCTATCTATGGAGCACTATTACAACACTACATAGATACGGGATGCGCCAAAGACAGTACACCTTTCAAGACAGTCAACCAGTGTGTTCAATGTAGGAATCCATCCTGACGTGGGGTATGGACATCTGTTGCCTGGATGACCACTATCGCTATACAGGATTACAATGGTCATGCCCATACACAGAGGCACATATTTGACACAAGGCGTCATGGGCATGCTCACACACTTAGTAGCACATGTCCGTTTGGAATGTACTATGTGTCCATCTACACAATGGCGTACTGGGCATGCTCACACACTTAGTAGTAGCGAAGGGCTGTCTTGTATGCACACAGATTCTAAACACGGAAGGGCACAGTGTGTTGATAGTGAACATTGTTAGCATGAACGCTGCACTACATATATCTGACGCCTGTCTTCAGAGCTAGATGTGTAGCATTCGTAATCACAGCTGACAATCCAGATCCAACAATGGGGAATACGGACATCTCTGCAGTAAGGAACATCTGGCATATGGCACAGTTGTGCACAATAGCACTACCACTGTATACCTCAGATACAGACATGTGGCCCATAAGACCGTGACGGACTGCTCCAGGTGTTAGTGTCCCCACGTACATGAAGGCCACTCACATGTACTGACCAGTACACACTCAAGAGCCATCACAGATGTGTCAGGTGCAGATCACAGTGGTAAATGCCACATTCTACTATGTAGCCCTCAGACATCACCATGTCCTTGGACCAGCAACACACATCCATACATTAGTACAACACCATGTTACTCATGACCAGTGGACTGTACAAAGCTCTACAGCAAGTGTGCAGACTACACATGTACTGACAGGGTTCCATCATGTATTATGCAATGCAATGATACCACTGTTCATAACCAGGTCGGCTCTACACATAACAGGGGCCCTGGGTCTTATATAGCGGCAGCAGATAACTGTTGCTGTACACCAAAAAACACACTCATGTTTGGATATGACATACATGTAATTGCCGTGGATATGTACATGGCCCACACACACACAGACACACACACACACACACACACACACACACACACACACACACACACACACACACACAACACATATGTACATAGCATAGCTTTTGCTGTACTCCATGCAAACAAGTGGCTACAGCAATCACATGCATGCACATGGAAGGTAGGTCCATGGCTGTTGAATGCTAACAGTACATAAGGTAGCAATATTGACTGAGGTAACATTCCCTCTGTACTAGTTACCCATGACAACTATCATATCATACAACAGTCCATGTGTCATGTATATCATCACATATGTCCACCAATTGCAATGCTTACAAACATGGCTACATGACAGGAATGTAGGACCAACACACATGTACATGTACATGTAGTGGTGTGCATTCAGCTACCATGCATGTGCAGTAGCTGATGTATGCAGTTCATCTGTGTCTAACTTCAACATGCAGTTGCAATGCAGCCCCATCATTGACACCTGTATATGGTGAAATACTGACAGTATGGTAGGATGCACATCAGGTATGGATGGGTGTGTGTACATAAAGTGGTGGTCCACCTTTGCTGAAGACAGCTCACAGGTGTGTCACAAGACGTCCTACCATAACATGTGCAAACAGTATGCTATGTTACTGTTACTTGAAGGTGAAGACATACAACCTACACAGTGGTCAGGGAGTCATTAACTGTAAATCACTTGACACCTGTAACACTTACATCCTCCCGTGTGCATATAGCAGCACAATTGCCGAAGGTAGCGTCGGTACACATAATGCGGGCAATACTGCTGCATGTCTGTCAGATGTATCATCATATAGCAGGTGTTTGATTCACAGTACTGCCATGTGTGTTTGCTTGTGTGACCATATATGCCACGTATGGTGGGGAATACATCCCAATTGTTACACACCCCTGTACACTGTTGTAGAGATCTGTACATACTGCAGTGTAGAAAGCAAGACATAGGCAGGGGCGGTGTGTGTATCACTCACATGTTAGCTATCTGTATGAGAATGACATTTGTGGACTCCACAGTGTGTGTGTGTGCATGTATGTATGGCTGTCTGGTGCATGGAGTGAGGGTGAACAGATAGGATCCCTAACCCCTCATGGTGATGCAATCTACTACGGTGTTGATGCCGTCAGTCTCAGCCATTACAGCCTACCTGTACATATTCATTCTCTGTGTCGTGTCATGTGGGTGCACAGTACTGTGAAGGTGATTACCACATAGGCAGGTGTCCTCACCTCAACACTATCAAGTGTGCGTTATAGTGTCGTTGACCCTGTGAATGTGGGCGTGTTACTGTGTGCGTCTGTGTATTTCTGTGTGTGTTCTCATCCTGTAATGTGAAAGTGTATTACTGCTACACAGTGAGGCCTCATGCTCTCAACTGGCCTCTACCCTTGCCATCAGTCAGACCGGTGTGTAAACCCCCCGCACCATATCACTGTACCTGTGATGTGACCCGGTATGGTTGTCACGTCTCTAGCCACTGTAGCCTATTACACAGCTCACATGCTTCTGGATCAGCAGATGTGTGGACATCTGTGGAATGTTAGCCTTTCTAACAGTGAGGTTGAGGCTATGTATAGCATGCTGGTATTGCCATACATGCCTGTGAGTACTCCACATTTACACATGGGAAGCTGCAAACACTGGTACTTATTGGCACATGCAATTAGACCTTAAGGAGGGAAGCAGGGCATCATTACCAACATGCTGTTACTGTTGTTACCAAGACGCATACTGTGAACATACAACAATGCATTCTAACTGCAAACATTGTTACATAATGGCACATGCAATTAGACCTTAAGGAGGGAAGCAGGGCATAATTACCAACATGCTGTTACTGCTGTTACCAAGACACATACTGTGAACATATAACAGTGCATTCTAAACCTGTACTACATGGTATGTCTGCTGTGTGTCAACAGTACACAACAAATGTAATATACACTTATCTCACTATTCTGTTCACCCTGTGCATCAGACCATATGAGCATGTCCTTGCACTGATAGTGTGGATGACAGGGATGCGGCACAGGCATCATCATATGCACAGGGTGATAATGTTTGCCAGGGGCATAGGCTGCACCAGTGGATGGCATCATGTGTGTGGGTTAGGGCCGGTGATCTGATTGGACATGTGTGGTTGTTATGCATGTGGGTGTTGTGGTGCCCTACAGATATTTCTGCTGTGTGTGTGTATGTGTGCACACAGTTCTGTCATGTGTCCGGCCTACACAGGGGTATTATTGACAGCTCCAGATTGTACAGACCAGGATGTACAGCTCACTGTGTCTGGCCACGGCCATGTGACCTGTGCCTGCCAGGGGTTGTACGGGCACTACCAGGCAGAGGTACAGATTGGCTACTGTCCAATGACACATGTCCACTGGAACCGTGTCCCCGCTGGGAATGTCCAGGGCCACGTTCATGTGGCCTGCTGTGTCCTGGTGTGGACACTGCAGCACCAGCTGCACTGCTACTGCTACCAGTGCTATGGGAGCGGGCAAGTGAGGTAGCTCATTCACGTAGACCTGAACCAGGTGGTGTAGTTGGCCTATGTCCACATGGCCTATGCCTCACTCCTACCAGATGCTTCAGCACATACAGCTCATGCTCGCAGATTGCCATGCCACGGTGAAGGATTCCAACCATGTCACCCAATCGCCTGTCCAGAATGTCAGCAATCTGCTGTTGAGCATTTGCCAATGCCTGGATGTTGTCATTTAAAGAACAGATAGCAGCCCTCTAAAGCCTCTGCCCTTCTCTGTTCTGCCATTCAGCACGTGCCTGTGCCGCCATTACAGTCTGAAACATGCATCTGGTGACACCAGCTGCTGCGCTCTGTCCTGCAGGTGAATGTCTGCCAGAGGTCCTCCTATGAGCAGCACTGGCCACATGCCTGTGTGGCACATCTGCAGTCATTACACTGACACCATGGTGTGAAGACACAACTTCTGTAGCCACCACACATTCCTGTTCTAAGCTAACACACGCTGACTGTCCTTCCTCTATGGCCACTGGTGATGGGGTATGTGTTGGCATGAGAACTGTGTGCGGGGAAGAGGGGGATATAGCTGGGATGGCAACCATTGGCACAGATTCAGCCCCTGACAACCCTGCCTGTACCTCAAGCATATGTTCATCACTGCTAGAGTCTGTGGGGACACTAACATCAGATGGACCGCAGGAGGGTAACACACCTACATCACCTGTGAATGCAAACAAAGACTCTACATTACAATAGAGACACACACACAGACAGAGACACACACACACACACACACACACACACACACACACACACACACACACACACACACAGGGACAGAGACACAGACACACACACACACACACACACACACACACACACACAGAGACAGACAGAGACACAGACACACACACACACACACACACACACACAGACAGAGACAGACAGAGACACAGACATACACAGAGACAGAGACACAGACACACACACACAGACAGAGACAGAGACACACACACACAGAGACAGGGACAGAGACAGACAGAGTCACAGACAGACAGACACACACGCACACACACACAGACAGATACACAGACACACACACAGACAGACAGAGAAAGAGACACAGACACACGCAGAGACAGAGACACAGACAGAGACACACACAGACAGAGACACACACACACAGACAGAGACAGGGGCAGAGACAGACAGAGACATAGACACACACACACACACACACAGACAGAGACAGACAGAGACACAGACACATACACACACAGACAAAGACAGACAGAGACACAGACACACACACACAGACAGAGACAGACAGAGACACAGACACACACAGAGACAGAGACAGACAGAGACACAGAAACACACACACACAGACACAGACACAGACACACACACACACAGACACAGACAGACAGAGACACACACAGACACAGAGACAGACACACACAGACACAGACAGACACAGACACACACACAGACAGACACAGACACACACACAGAGACACAGACTCAGACACACACACAGACACACACAGACACAAACAGAGACAGACACAAACACAGACACACACAGAGGCAGACACAGACACACACAGAGACAGACACAGACACACACACACACACACACACACACACACACACACACACACACACACACACACACACACACAGACCATGCATGCTATTTGACAGAAGGCATGCAGCATGCATGTGATACAGAAGACGGCATGCAGCTCAGACATTAATAGTGGTAGTTAGCATACATCCCTTGGTTGCACACAACAGCAAGCAGGTGTCATATCATAAGCTGTGCATTTCACACAATCATGGTAGTAAGCATGCATCCTTGTGATACACCATGTGGACCAGCACAGGTTAAAAGTACACATGGCTGATGTGACCTTGACATTAACATGTAGTATGACATGTAATCTGCTAACGTGTGCATTGACATGCATACATGTTTGACACAATGGTGGTGTAATGGGTATCACATTGCAGTGTTGTCTGTATGCCCTACAGATAGAATGCACTTTTAGCAGATGTGCATCAGCAGTGAAGGGTACTATGAGGCATCTCCATTGCTATACAGTGTGCAGTGCAGACACTATGCCATTGCATGGCATCATGAGGCATCTATATTGCTATACAGTGTGGAATACAGACACAGTGCATAGCCATTACTGCGTGCATACATATTACATAAATACTATGGATTGTGACCCACGTCGCTGAGGTGTATACACACTAAATCATGCTGTGTCATGTGACAGGTCACCGGAAAACTTACGGATGACACCCATGCACAACTACTAAAATATCTTTGCTGTCTGACAACCGTGTCCATACATGGCAGACTTGTCAATACACCATGTCCCACTTGACATTTATGTACCACACACACTAGGTGCACAGCTGACAGTGATGTCCAACAGCAGCAAGGGAAATGTATGGTATCTGTGGCCTGATGTGGTGTCTATGTCTATGGAAGCTGTACAGGTGACTACTGTCATGCTGTGACACAGTCATGATGTTCAACATATCTTATATGGTCAAATTAAGTGACACCACTACAAGCTGTGCACAGGCTTTTAGGATGTCCAGTGTTTCACATCAACTATATAACCATTCAGCAAAGGCTATAATTGCACCATGTGTGGACAATGTGCAACAGGGTGTATACACATCACATCTACTGTGTGTTGCTACATGTCTCTGGCCATCCTCCATGGCCATGTGTGAACATGCATTGGCCAAATGTTTGTGATGGCCATCTATCTCACATGTCTGTGTTGTCCCATATGACATACACCCATTGATATCAGATATGTCACTGTCCACAGGGTTATGCAGACAAAGGGTTGTATGTTTGGCATGTGGGGTATGTTTTATGGGATAGTGAGACAATGTTGCAGCCGGAACACTACATGTCTGGGACATGTCAGATGGCACATCACAATGTGTGCACCCATTGCAGGGGCATATTCCAAAATGGTGAATCCTGTGGGCTGCCCATATCCCAGCTCACTGTGTGGTACTGTTTGCGTACCACACATGTGTTGTTCCAATGTATAGTACATATTCCTACATTGAACAACACCTCCACCATTGTATGCACAGCTGTCCACACATCTAGCAATGATATATACTGTGGTTTCATGTCAGTGTTTCATTTAGTTTGTATATATTGCACATGGGTAGCCAGTGTGATTGATGACAGATGGGACCTGTATATCGTGACTGGACCATACATTATGTGTACATGTATTAACTGGCCACATGGCAAATAGATCTATGCATTAACATGCCTGATACTGATAACTGTCTCACCTGCAATGGACTGCTGTCTGTGCAGCATGCCAGAGGTACCTGTATAGGGGTGACACAGCAGTTTGATCATTATCCATGACTGTATGACAGCTACAGGGTGTACTGTGCATGTTAACATGTTCACCTGTACAATAGCATATAGTATGCAGTATGCACATGTGTGCATACACAGGGTAGCATACTATAGTATGCAGCATGTGTGTAAACATACCTTGCATATGATGTTACATTACATATTGTACAGTGACACATGCAACTAAATGGGATATAATAGTTATATGTGCAGTAGTGACTTACCAGGCAACTCCAGGATCAGTGGTTGGGAGACACCCACCTCCACAATGGCAGCTAGTGGTTGTGGATGCTGTTCTGAGGGGGTCCCCAGGCTGGCCAGTAGCTCCTCGGTAGGTGTGAGTGGGGGCTGGTGGCCCACCACCTGTTCTACCTTGTTCCCTGGCAATTGCATTGGCATGCTGTTTCGCATGTCGTATCAGGTCCGTACAGTGTCTGCACACCTGCTGGTAGGTGCGGTTATGGCCACCCACATCATTAACTCTCCTGCGCAGTTCCTGCCACAGGTCGTCATGCTGCTGGGCATGCTGTGGCACATGGCTGAACAATACCTCATAGTTATCATGGAGGTACGGTATGAGGGCATCATCCTCCAAGCGGCTATACACTGGCAGGCGTGAACGAGGCATTATCTGGAAGACATAATGATGGAGACAGCTCACAGTATTTCAGAGATGCACAGAGATACAGCTGCACATACATGTGTATTAAATCTAGTACACATGAACACTTATCTTTGCAAATCATCATCACACTGACATGACTGACATGTTTGTGTCACACACATGTAACACCCGTTGTGCATTGGATATCATCACCATATATGTGTGTCACCTCATTACATTGCTTATCCTTCATGTGAATGCTGTCTTGATGTGGGCATGTCTGTTTGCCTGTACTGATGGTCTTACCTATCAGCACATGCCTGAATGTGTCCACAGTAATGCTGTTGACCTTGATGCTGTGTATATGTCATATATTAACACATACACTGCCTTAACGGACATGAGCAGTGACAAAGCAGACATGCGCACAGAAACTTTTACATGCACGTGTTTTGCCATATACATCTACATGGCACTGTACAGCAGTTCAACATCCTGCCACGTATCGCCTGTGTTGCACATGTGATACACATGAGACAATGGCTAGCCGGATGTTATTTGCAGGGATGATTATCAACTATAGCATGTACGGACAAGTTCATGCAGTAGTGTGTATGCCCTGGGCCATGTATGGGCATAGGATGTGAGGTTTTCTAGCTGTATCTGACAGCCATGTTGCCACCACCAGGAGCATCAGTGCTACATTACTGATCCAGACAGTTAATGATATGTCTACCATGCGGTCATTGCACCATGTATGACAGAGATGACATGTGCAGCTTTGATGGACAGGGTTGCATGGTATGGCAGGAGTATGTAACATGTATGGCACAGGGATCTGTCCAGCATGAGGTGATCCTTGTAGTAGGAAGGTGGCTGCCCATGACGTATGTCTTTCAGATCAGGATATGTACCCATAGCATGTCCAACATCACAGTGTTGCACATGTCTTTATGTAGGGTAGCCAGCATGCTACATAGTGGAGGTGAGGATTGTGAAGGCTGGTGTCGCCCATCCACGCATGGCCAATAGCCCTTAAAGGTGATATGTGATCTGATATTGGTCACCCGAGTGCTGAGTATGGCTGTCCAATGATCTCCATACTCATGGATGGCACCCTGTCATGACTTGGGTGCCTCGTATGACTACCTAATAGGCCTGTAGACATCACCAGCTCAGGGAGGTAAACTGCACAGCACCATCCCTTGCACACAGTGTCCATAATGTTGACCGCTGCCTAGGTGGTAGTTAATGGGTACAGGGTTATTAACCTAGCGGTGATAATGCAATAAGCAGCTGTCAGATTGTGCACATATGTCACGCACCTCACCCACAAAGCCCATTCTGTATGTTGTCAACAACACTGAGACAGCTTTTGCTCCTAGGTCATGGCCATTCACATCCTTACATACGCAGATGCCTCCCATTTGTCTGTGTGGTATGGGCTACAATGAGGGGGGAGTGCAAAACATTAACCCTGTTTTACTGTAGCTGCCACTGGTGTGATATGCACATGTCACTCAGACACCTTTTGTAGTGTTGTTTCTGTCAACAGGCCACTGGTAGAACACTCTTGTGACATACAAAGGTACATCTAGTGTACTCAGTGTAGCTGGAACACAGTATGGGTGATGATGTCCTATGACCTGTCACAGGTATGCTATGCAGTATGAAATCATCCGTACTGTCATCTACATCTGTACTGCTAACATCTACGTTGATTAAGGTTCATGGACTTGCAGACCATACTCAGCAGGGTCATAGTGCAGTGCCTCCCATTATGACTGGCGTCTCCACTTTGTGGGTTGTGATGACTGTTGCTGTGCTCCATTCAGTGTTTTCACAGACTAACACAAACCTATGTTTTACATGGAAGTGTATGTGTAGAGCAAACTGTTTTGCCATATGTGCATGATACGACCAGGGGTGTGGACAGGTCACATGCAGCCTGAGTGCATCTTGTACCATCATAATTATGGTTACAGGGTCTCTGTAGTGTTCATGAATATGTGACTGTGTACCTGTTGCGGGGGCAGTGGGTTTATGTTATCCGACACCCTATCTGTATTGCATATTCATGCCCAGCACTTGTTCAGAACATGTAAGCACTTCATAAGCTACTAATTACTATAGCACCCATTCCAACTCATTTCCTACAAGTACACTGTTTGTCCTTACATTTCCAGCTTGCTTACAGTACAACAGCTGTTGTAAAAACGTACCTCACATATCTTGTGAGACATGGTTGAATATACAGGCATGTCCAAGTGTCAATTACCAGTGTTATTGCCTGTCTATATGATGAATATGGCAAACATGAGGCAGTATAGCAATTGTCTCATGTACACAGTCAATGCTCACATCCTAACATATGACACTACAGTCTGTGGGAGATGCACATATGTAGCCATGATGGGGGTAATGCTCTCTCCAACCCAGACTGAACCTGACATTCATGTGGGGATGTTAAACCTTTGCAACACACCCCACTTATCACATAGGCACACTAGATTTCCACCACCACAGGCCACATATAGTATGACTATGACATTTGCGGAACCTCTCCATACTCTCTGTGTAGGCAACAGAGGCAGCCCCCATCACCAAACACAACAACAATTACTTATAACCCACAGACTCATGTGTGCCTATCAACTATAGCCATTAGGGTGTTATAACATACCCAACATACTAGTCATTGGTGACTCTGTAGGCGGTCACACTGATGTCCCACTCAGCAGGCTACACAAGGCGATAGTCGCTTACATCTGGCTGTCGGGTAACAGAATCCGCAACATAACCTATGCACTCATGCCACTCCTCACTGTCATTCTCCATGTTAGTGTGAATGCCCTGAGATGTAACTTCCTGGACTACATGTACAGGGACATGCAATAGCTCTCCAATCTTGTAGCCCAGGAAGGTATCGCCCAAGCCCTGAGAAGCATTCTGCATTCATCTAGACTGATACCACTGTACAACGACTGAATGTTTCACTTCAACAGTTGCCTATGCTTCTGCTGTCATTCCACAGGCATCCAGTATCTGTCTGCTTTGAATGACATGGTTGACAAAACACGATGCTTTGGCACAGATGACCTGCACCTGTTGGCCCTGGGATTACGGATAACATGTAAGGCTCTTGCTGCTCCTGTACTGCCTGTCTTGGACAGTTTCCAATAACATATTCACCAACAGAACAGGAACAGGCAAGCAAAACCTGAGGGTAATGTTACTCAATGCTTGACATCTTCATCTCTAACGCACTCAGGCAAGGCACAAGGAGGTAATCCAAGTGCAACTAACTGTGGCCAGAACTGCTATACACATTGTAACTTGCTACGGATTCCACACCATACCCCATGGTTACCGGCCCTCATTTCTTGGTGTACTGGACAGTAGAGTTCAGACAGGAACTACTGATGTGAGACTGATACTACCCCACACTTAACTGGGATACCTACTCATGTACCGACACATTAGGCAAACGCTTTCTGGGATTCATAACCTCCAATCGGCTGGATCAACCTATACACACCACCACCAAGGCCAACAATATCCTAGACATAAACATTACCAACATGTGACTGGTGTTCCACACCTGGGGTTATCCCCTCGTCTGTGATTTCTGAATCTATGCTAATCACCCTTGTTATCCACATCCCGGCACCACACCCTTCATGGAATACACAGTACAATATTTCTACAAGGCCAACTTCAGATGTCTTATGACAGCGGTAGTAAACATCATGACACCCATGCAGATGGACAATGTAGTTACAAATGCTGAAACATACACAACTGCACTTCATTAGCACTTACACGACTGCATGGATCATGCTATCCCACACAGTGCCATGATGGTACCCACCAGATAATGGACACCACTCTAGGGGTCCAGTTCCATGGACATAATGTACAGCATAAGGTGGAGGCTGTTGCAAAATGGAGTACAATCCCATGGGTGGGGTAGCTCCCTGGTCAGCCTCAGTAGGAATCCAGGATCCCTTATCACATCCTCCAAAGCTAACTACGTAAACATTACTGTGACACATTCCAAGGACTACTACAAAGTGTTATGGAGGTATGTCAGTACTCGATGGCAATACCCACATCTGCTCTGACATACAACGGTTAGGCAGGAACATTACAGAACCGACTGATATTGGCGACATCCTGGCAGATAGGTTCAATGCTAGCTTTACACCCCTCTCACACCCTACAGGGCCCACATCTATACAGGAACACTGCAGAGTTCCTGTGGTCACAACTATGCAGTTCCAACCTGCACTCTCTAAGGCCTGGAACACAGACTCCATGTGACCGTCCAACATCCCAGGCTGCGATTTACACAAACCTCAGAATGACATGGCTCCCCACTTGGCCACCAGATTCACTAATAGCCTTGTATCAGGCATTGTGGCCCCTGAATGGTGCACAGCAACAGTTATCACACTCCACACAGGTGACGCCACAATGGACCAGAGGGACTATTGCCCTATATGCTTGACTGGACTGTTCTGCAAGGCTATGGGGCACATCATCATGGAAGTCATTCACAGAGACATTGGTGGGATCAAGACTTTTGATACCACCCAGGTTGGATTTGCTAGGGCCAGACTATGGCTCCTACACCTGGTGGACTCCTTTGATACAGTTACCAAGGTAGTAGATGACGGTAAGGAGGTCCACACAGCCCACCTTGTCCTCTCATTGGCTTTCAGCACCATTCTCCATTCTGGTATTGACAACATAGACATCCACCTGCACATCGACCCCTACGTCTTGAGATGTTATGCAAAGTGGCTCACGGACAGGACCCACACAGTGAGGGTAGCATATCATAGTACCTACTGTAATTCAGTTACACTTGGTGTACCCCAGTCCTTGGTCATAGGGCCCCTCATGTTCAGTTTATGCTTCCCTGAGGTACAGGCTAGCACAGAGGGACTTTCCCTGAATAGGTTTCCAGATGACTGCAGACAAGGAGCCATGATTGATTCTCCAGCTGATACAGACACCCTCCATAAGGGTGTCACTTTGACGGCTACCTGGTGTCGATAACATGGCCTCAAGCTGCATGACACAAAGTGCATAGACATCCCCTTTGAATTACACCAATCACCCACTGACTGTCACATAGGTGGCAGTCCCCTACATACATGTAACATTATACGGGATCTTAGTACACACGTATATAGCACCCACTCCTTTGATAACCATAGCACCAATGAGGCGTGGATATCCTTCGATGTGTCCACCCTAATCTGTAATGGGTTTGTAGCTGGAACAAAGGCACCCATTGTACCTCTACACTCCTGATGTATGAAACACATTCAAGGGTACAACACCCCTTTTGGGTGTACCTTATGGAACAGCAATGGCTTTAAATACCACAATATTAACACACCATGAGGATTATTGACCTTCGAAGGATGACGTATGCAGCACAACTACAGACACCACAACTGCACACATCTGCATACTGCATACTCAGGGGTGACCTCTGCTGAACATACAAGGACCATGTCCACAACAATATTGATGGATATACTCCACATAAGCAACATAAGCAAAAGCCACTGAGAGCAACATGCTCAGGGATATGTACCCAAACACAATGATGAGTGGGACGTGCTTGAGGGATACATTCCTGAACCAGACAGTCACCATGCTTTGGAACATGATTCCTATGTACATCAAGCAGGGACCCTCACTAGCACTCTTCATGAGATACCTCGATGGGTGGATGGGAGACAGTCATGTATGCCAGGGATCACTACAGTGGCTGTACTGTACACAGGTGCAGGTAACAAATGGCTCTGCTGTTCACAGGCACAGGACACTACCCTAGGGAGGTGCCGCCAGTGAAAACACTGTAGTTGGGCTTACAAATGGACTTGGCCAGACAGCATAGTACCTAACTATGAACCTGTGAAGCTATTACATGTCCGTTGTGCATGCATAATTGAGTAGCTCTTCCATTTCAATTAGCTATCATGCTGTTACACTGTCCCATGACTACAAGCCATATGTATCCTGTTATTGTGTGTTGTACATGCCAATAGACATACCTTTTGTTTGCATGATATAACAGTTATGCTGTGTAAAATATCTGACATATCTACCTACAATACTGTACATTACACATATTTTAAACAATATCCCATAATGCAAAGCATAATTGCACAGCAGGACGACCTTAGGCATGTTATTCTCATTATATGCCCATACACATGCCTACTGTGACAGTATGACACCATATACTATTCCCTGTTATGGCACGTACTTGTTGGAAAACCCTACCACTGATGGCGGGTGGTGTGGAATTTTTGTGTTTAAAGCCCTTATGTAGCATCCCTTGTGGTGTAGGAGATGTTTACCTTGTGGCCCACAGCAGGACAAACAATTTCTACAAGCGTTACTATGCTCAACAAGACATCACTACATAATACCTTTTCCCACTTTATGCATTGCGTACACTTTAATTAATACAGAACAGGCATTACATACACTAACATACTGAGTGTTCTACATACCTTGTTAGCATTCTGAGTCTTCATAGATATCTGTGTTACACCTTTCCTGTTTAAACGGTTCTATGGTATGAGTATACAGTCTGAATGTATGGCAAGCCATCCTTTTATACGTAGATACTTGTAACATGTGGTATCCTGCCACCAGTTGGTGTTCCTGAGTAAATTATTACATGCACATCAGCTGTGCAGCTACTCCATTCACCAATTACATGGCAACAGTGGGGTATAATTGAATACTCCACTTGGGCGTTGGCCTTTTGCCCTACCTTCGAGGGAGACAGCCTGTATGTGTTTTGTTGTCAGGAATTGAAAATGCTATTTGGAGAGACACGGATATTTTGAATTCATGTCCCCCGTGGATTGTGTGTGAAGGCTAGAGTATGTGGTTCTACATGTGAGTGTACCTGTCATCTCAACCGTCTGATACGGGACTATTGCAAACAAAACCTGTAACATCACCGTCTGTTCCATTATACAACAGCTATGATTTCACATGACGCCATTACAAGTGTGTCTCTCACAAGGTATGTTAACGCTTCTGCAGATGTTATTGAGTGAGTGGATGTTTGTGATGTTATTACAGTCTGAATTGCAATTGTTTCGGGTGTGGGGGAGATGTAGGTGGGTGTACATAGCATATACAGGTTTGTGGGGACTGCATTTATACATATTCCATATGTGTGCGTGGGCTCCTTCCTAATTGAAGACCTATCATTTAGTAGACTAAAACTATGGTTGTTGCAGGCTTATTCATTGAGCCATTGTTAATTGGTTCCTATATAGCATGCAGGTGAGTTTGATACATCAATCCCACTGGAAATTCATCAATATGTAAGGGAATGTTACTAAATGACAGCTGTCTCATGTATTTCTGTCACAGATATTTGCACTCATTGCAGTTGTGTTGGTGACTGAACCTCTTTGGCTTGGGTTGCCACCTTTTCAAATGGCCATAGTGGGACATTTGCAGGACACACATCAGTGTTGACCGACACATACCCATGGTCAGTACACAGGATAGAACGTACTTTTATCCTAAATACATCCTTATTCTTGTAGCACCTTAGCTACTTATCATGTTTCTTGTAACATTTACGTATTTTAGATACAGGAATAACTATTTAATGCAACTATTACATAATATATGGGACATAATTATGTCCTACAATCTCGGACATTTGCCCTTTTTTATATTTGTTGTCCTGTCCCTCTCAAAGTGGGACAGGTGGTAATCGTATGCCTACGGCCAGCTATGACCACACCTACCGTAATGATCTACCTCCGAGTTAGCACTAACAGACACACAATGCAAACCACACACACACATTACAGTCCCACGGAAATGCACACAGCACCCTCAACACACACTTACACAGACTACAGCAATCACAAACACACTTGAACACAGTACCTACCTGGACCGCAGCACCGGCAGCGATAACTAAATGTCCCTTAACATCGTGATAATATTACTCGCGGTTCTAGTGTTCCGGTACTGTGGTATTTTGGTCTTTAAGCCTCATGATTACGGGTGTCAGTATGTAAAACATTTGGTAGTTAGCAGTATCCTATTTATTTGTACCTCCATGGTTGGTTACATGTCGTTAACCTATCTAAATATTTGCAGATATAGGTGAATCTGTATATATCTACATATATCTCTCTATCTCCCTTTCTATCTCTATTATATATATATATATATATATATATATATATATATATATATATATTTATTTATATATATATATATATATATATATATATATATATATATATATATATATATATATATATATATAGAGAGAGAGAGAGAGAGGGAGAGGGAACACACCTTTCGTTGTGTACATGGCGGTGTATACTGTTTCCTGAACTCCACACATTTGTGTTTTAACCTGTCACAATACACACCTGCTGTTGGTACATCTCGGGTAGCTTAGTGGTAGGTGATTGTGTACATGATTGCGGTGTTCTACTCCTGGCAGTGATTGCTTTACCTTTCAGATCAGGCACTATTAGTACAGGGGTGAATAATGCTAGTTTCACCTGTTCTGGACATCGTTGACCATGATCTGCACGATATTCAGCAAAGCTTAGCCCTGTTTCACACATGTCCGTATAGTCATGTTTAAACGACGCTTACCAGCACTTGCCAACGCATAAACCCACTAACATGTGCTAAACATGATCTGATGACCTGCATCCAACATCCATTATTCGTGCCTTCGGGATTACGTAATGGCCCTTGCAGGATGTGGAACTGGGAACATGCACGACAGTCAGTGCCTTTACCACTTGGGCATCTGGGATTTGTACACGTGTTATGGTGTTTTGTATGTGGACTGTACTATGGCTGTTACTCCATACTGCAATCAAATGTGTAACTCATTTAGTTTACATATGGATGAGACATAATAATGGTATGTCCAAGTGATGTTTAATGGATGTGCTCCAGCATTGGGACTCTATATCACAGTGAGCCACACACTATAATGTTTTACACCTTCACACAACCATAAGTGGAGCATACTGGTGTGACAGATACCTGTCATGGGTACTCCCCTTGCTTTGGCACTACATCCCTGATTACATTATATGGAGCCCCTCTTTAACACACCAGGGAATCCATGCAGAGTGTGTGGAGAACAGTGGTTACACACATGGATCCGGCAATTGGCTCTGCTCCACTGAGGGACAATTGGTTAATCGATGTGGTGGCGACAGCAGACACTGTTTGCCTCAGCTGATGAATGGCCTCTGACAATTGGGCATATACCTACCGATGTACCTAGGAACCTATACATACAGTATTAACATGTGCTGTTAAGTGCGTGTACTGTTCAGGTGTTGACCTTCCTTGTTCCAATAGATGCTGTGTGTGCAATGGTTGAGGGCTGCCTATGTCGGATTCACACAGTAGGCCACCTTAAAATTACAATTTACAGATGGTTGTGTGTGTGTGCCATCCAGTTTACTGTGTGTGCAGGTGGAGAGGTGTGTCAGTCCATAGGGGCCTACACTGTCAGTGTATGTGCTATACATTCCCTCTTTGCCAAGGCGTGGGCATATTGGGCATGCCTCCATCTGCCTACTGGGGCTGGCACAGGGTGTTCGTGGTCTGAATCCCTCTGTGCCTGTGATGGCCTTGGCAATTGCTGTGGGCTGTGTGGGCCTTCACCATTATGTCCCTGCTGCAGCTGTTTCCGCAGGATCATATTATGTAGCTTGGCACATACTATGAAGATGTGAGCACACATGCCTGGAGAGTACTGCAAGGCTCCATCAGATATGTCCAAGCAATGGAACCGTGATTTCAGCATCCCAAACACACGCTCTATGATGATTCTGGTTTGTGTGTGTGCCTCATTATGGCGTTCTTGCATGGGTGTGTGTGCATTTCTGATGGGAGTCATCATCCACGGCTCCAGTGCATAGCCAGCATCCCCCACAAGGTGGCCATATGGGATATCTCCCCTAACAAATACCTGATACAGCTGTGAGGCATGCCAGATGTGGGAGTCATGGTAACTTCCAGGGCTGCCAGCACACAAATCCATGACAAATGCCCTGGGCATTGCACATGACCTGGCAGTTGATGGAGTGGAATCCCTTGTGGTTTATGTAGTGCCTACCATGCTCACCGGGTGGTGACCTGATATGTATGTGCATGCAGTCAATCGCAGCCAGTACCTCCGGTTAATGTGCCACATGGTGGAAGAGACACATATTGCTGGCCAACTCCTCCTGAGTTCAGAGGAAGTATATATGCTCATTGGCATGTGGTAACATGGCATCCAGGAACTGGTGGAGTACCTTGGATGCTGATGCCTGTGAGATCCCCATTATATCTCCAGTTGGCCTTTGAAAGGTACCTGTGGCTAGTATTCTCAAGCTTACACATACCTTTGTGTCCACTGGGATGGGTTCCCCTCTGTTGTTTCTGGATCTCAGGCATGGTCGGCACAGCTCAACTATTTGCTGTAAGATGTCCCTGTCCACCATGTAACACTCTACTATCTCCAGATCATGTAGTCCCTGGTAGGTTACCCTTGGTCTGAGCACTCTTCTCCTCCTCCGGGGCCTGTGGTGGTTGTCAGCATCATCCTCCACAACACCTTCAGTCTCCAACACATGGTGATGAATCACAGCTATGGCAGCTCCCAACATGTACATTGTAAAAGTTCCCCATCTGTTTACACCGATGGTGCAGTGTTTGGGAATACACAGGTGTGTGTGAGGTGCCTTCACACTTTATACTATTGTGCTTTGAACACTGATGATGTCATAGGGTGTGTACGTACAATCGGAGCTGCTGGGTATCTTATGTGTTTTACCACAGGTACTGCTATTGTGGTGCCTTTGGTGTTGAATTACATTTAGCTGCCGTGGATTATCTCTTGCCCTTCCCTTAACATTTTTTAACGTTTCCCCTCCCATTTTCTTGCATGCATCCAGCAGCCTGCTTGTTTTTGTACTTTCCAAAACCTGGCTTATCTTGCAAAATGTGTTCTATGGCTGATCTACTGCAGGTTTGCTTTGCTCTGTGGTGACAGTTCTCTTTTCTTTGCAATCTGACACCTCCCCTATCCTTTTCTGCAGGTTGCTGCGAGCAGACTTGTTAGCTGCCGTCAGTTGCGCACTGTGAGTTAATAGGTGTTAATTGCTCAGTTGTACTCCAATTACCCTACTGCGGCATTTCCTTATTTTCTTCCCCTAACCTTCCTGTTTGAGCTGTGGTGCGTGGTTCGTGCATCCACTTACCGGGTTTTGACACGTGTGCTTTCGGGCACCATGTGTGCTCTCAGCTAAATGATGCAATACCTACATCCCCACCCTTATCCTGCGGCTTTGCTTAGCAACATGCAGCCCAGATTTGCATTGCTCCAATGTGCTTACAGCTACGGTGGCACACCCCACTGCTGATGTCATGAATACCTCCAAACCGCTCCTCGGTGTTGTCGTGCTGCACCGTATGGTACATCCTTAGTCCAGCGAGATGTTTGGAATTCACTATTGCTTGCCTCATTTGCATAACATTGACTACTAATTCATAGTTACCACGCCGAACACTGTCTCAGACCCTTAGCAACCCTTGCATCTTGGTTGTGGTGTACCATGCATACCATTGACTATTATGGTGAAATCATGATTTGTATTACACTGCGATTTGATGACATTTGTATATATTTTCCTTGTGTTCCCGTTTGCGCACACATGCCTTGTGGTTGTACTTTGCATTACTGTGGACATGACATTAAATGTTTTTTAGGTGTTGTGCATCTTTTCTTATGCCATTTGCTGTATATTTAGCCATTGGCCTATGTTAACTTTGTAATACATGAGTCTGGTCTGCTTTCATAGCTCCGATGTTCTGTTTGGCAAAATGTAAACCGTTTTTTTGGTTTACATTTCTGTAGGCTTACGCTGCACCTGCACCACTTCATGAATCGCTATGTACCTTCATTTGCATGCTGCAGTACTGCGCATGGGGTAATTAGCATACCTAAGCTGAGGGCTGAGCAGATCTGGTGTACGCTAGTTGTGCACGTGGAATTGGATCGTACCTGAATCGCTCGGTGGCCATATTTGGCATTATACCACCTACGCTACGCCTGCGCCTGGCGTAAGCTTCATGAATCCTGGGGTATGTCTATTACCATTCATTACAGTTATTTATAGATGTGGATCATGGCAATTAACAGCAGCATACAGAAGCCTGTTGCCTTATCTGAATGGCATACAATAATATATGGACCTGCACTATGGTCATGTGTACTTCAGATGGGGAAACATTATGTAGCATGGCAGTACTACAAGCATAGATGGAAACAGCAACATATTGAAGTGTAATATTCTTTGTGCTGCTCTTGCTAAGTTGCTTTACCCAACTGCATTGTATTCTAACGTCATAAAGAATGAGTCATACATGTCTTACTTGTGAGGCATGATGGCAGAGCTAGAATGATTACCATATTATGATAATGAGGTACCAGATGCTATGGGACCGCCCAATGGTAGGAACTCTGCAGCATCAATGTGTGGTGATGAGGAAAAGTGCTGACCACTGAGAATAATATTGCTGGTAGTTTTTTCCCTCTTTTATGTCATGCCAATGAGTTTATTTCCCCGAAACATTTATATACCTCTAAGCTTTGTATATTAATCAACAGGGTATGAAAGGGGGGTTGTCATGCTGTTAGTAGCAATACAATCTGAATGTACATAATTGCAGTCTTGTAGGTTATATTATTGGGAAAAACTCATACATGGCTGATGCTAAGTTTGTCAGTCCTAATCATATACAATATGGTAATAATTTACATGTGTAATCAGCACATGGAATGCTATGACTGCACAATTGGAAAAACTATGCACACATTCCTCCCCTGTTGTGAATTTTTTCCTGTTAATCACATAGGGTGTTGGTAGGCTTTTGTATAGTTTAACAGCTCTACTTCATGGTCCATAAAATTTATAAATATTGTCCTAAGAATCCTACAAAATAACCTTATATCACATGCTATATTTTCATTTTGTTTAACTGTTACAGTTAGTAGAGTATGCATTGCTTCTTCAAAGTCATCCCAAGCATGTAAAATAATTCTGAAACTGCAGCAGTCCAAAATTACATATCAAAAAGGGAGGAGAGCATGACTAAAGAATGTGTGACTATTTAAAGTTTATTTTTAATTCCAAAGGTTGCAAGCCTAATTCCTATTGTGTATAATGGTAAAATAGTGTTTGTCAATCCCAGCAATGATTGCACTAGAGATGAAAAGCAGAAGTTGTGAAAGATACATGACAATAAAACAATCAAAAATATGAGGTAGTTCACAAGAAGGAATTAAGGCAGCAATTCTTCACTAAATTCAAACTGTTTTCTTATTAAAGGTTTACATCTGTCAGATAAAATATTTCTCTAGTCTTAATCCATTTTTTTGGATTCATGGTTCTGTACGGTACCAGTAGTTATTTTTGGAATACATCTCAACTGTTCAGATTCTTGCAGAATGTCCAATCTGTTGCCTCATATTTTCGGTTTGTTTCCTCATAAAACTGTGGTTTTCTGGCAAATCAAAAACAAATCATTGAGGATTGAAATCAGGAAATAATGACAGACATTTGAATTTCAGACTTCATACTATTCAGAAAATGCATGCTAATGCAAAACGTGTTATTCTGTCAACTTCTGAAGTTTGCAAGAGCAATATTTAAAAAAATTCTCCCTATTTTGGGTCTTTCCCCCCATTATTTATGGCTTTGTCCAGATATCTTGCTCTAAGAGGTTGAGAGGTATGATTCTTGGTAAAGCAAATACTAAGCAATCTATAATTTTGTTGACCACACTATTTTGCCCTTCATATTTTACTTAGGCATACTTAATCCCAACAATATTTTCATTCAAGGAAACCTTACATAGGTTCATAGGTTCATAGGTTCATAGGTAGGTACTAGGCTATCAGCCCAAGGACCTACATAAGCCTAGCCAGCAAGGTTCCATAGCTTACGCCACCCAAGAAAGTTATTTTCCTGTGCCACTGTCCAGCAGAGACACATAAGTGATTCCCCGGGGTGTATTTCCTATTTTCCATCCACTCATCACGATTTTTCTTGAAGAGTGCTAATGAAGAACTTTGCTTGACATAGATGGGTAGCTTGTTCCACAGAATAGGAAGTCTCTGGGACAGGAATCTATTCCTCCAGCGTGTCCTGTTTATTGTGGTGACAAGGTTTAGGTCCCTAGAGCATGTAGCTCGGAGGGATTGTGATTTCTTTAGGTGTAGCATGTCCAGCAGCTCTGGGTTTGACATAGGTTTATATGTTAGGCAGAGATCACCTCAGAGTAGGCGATATGCTACGGAGTAAAGCTGGAGTTTTTTGAGGTAGTCAGTGTAGGGCATTTGTTTGAGGCCAGTAATCCTCTTTGTGAGGTACTTCTGTGGCCTTTCCAGCTGCTGAAGATGTCTTGTGCGGTACATTCCAAAAGGGGCGTTGTACTCTATAATGGATCTAATGAGTGACGAATAGAGGGGAACAATGACCTCTTTTTTCCTGGATGAGAACCCTTTTATGATGAGGTGTGCCACGTAAAAGGACTTTCTGACTACTTTGGTGATGTGACTATCAAAGGAGAGGCTACTGTTCACCTGGGTCCCAAGGTCTCTTATCATGTATTCGGTGTTAAGTAGATTGCTGCCTATGTGCTAGTTATAATAAAGTCCAGTTTAGTTCATCTAACTTATTTCAGCCCTTCTTACCTTAACTCCTGCTATTTTTACTTACTTCCTTTTTGGCTATCATATACCTTTCACCTTTAATGCTTAGTAACTCATCATTCACCTATGCTTTAGCCCATCTCCAACATGTTGTTCTTTACTATTAAATGCAAAAGCAAACACTTGCGCAAACTGCCATTACTTACTGATTGTTTTTTGCTGTAAGTCAGGCAGATGCAAACAGGCCCAGCCTGCTCCGTTTGCCCTCGATCCGCTTGGGCTCACTCTGCTCCCCTTACCCTCCACCAAATTCTCACCAAACCCCAGTGTTTCTAACTTTATCTGTCACTAACCACACCCACCAATTACCACCACACAGTTGATAATTACTGCCACATATTCCCCACCCACACTAATCCAAAGTAGTATCCTTTAGCTCACTTACCACATAACTAGCTCCGCCCTCCACCTTCCCATGACAAATTAACCTGTTACTAGTCATCCACCTCCCCATAACAAATTAACTCACCTCACAAAAATGATTTTCTTTGTAAATAGAACATCCAAACCCACTTACTTAACCACTGGCTCTCTCCTCTTCTGAACTAATGAAAACTTCCCACCAACCCATGCACCTAAAAATGTTATTCATTCACATAATTCCCCTCATACTGCTTTCCATAGCCACCCATCTAGCATCTTATTACAATCAGATAGCCACCACTTTCTTCTCACTTACTATCTCACTCCCACACCCATATCACACAAAACCAATAAACATTGAGACAGCACCATATCTCTATACTGCTACATATATAGAACATTATACGTATAGATGTACTAATACATAAATGCTCCATGTCCCAAATATTACATAAGTATGAAAAACTAATAATAAAAATGTCAAACTCACTTTTTTAATCTACCAACACATCATGAAACTTAGTGGTGACATTCACCCAAAATTGATGAGCAAGTACTCCATAATTCCCCTACATGTTAGCACCACAACATAGTAAATACTTCCCCAAACTGATCTCACCTATTACTACTTAGCATGAATTTCAGGAGCATAGCTAATAAGATACCTGAACATGCAAGTCTCTTATACTACTCACCGGACATTGCAGGACTAACAGAAACCCGTCTAAAAACAGAGATAAGCAACAACAAAATGCTGCCTCTGGGTTATAGCATACACATACATGATAGAATAAGCATATGTGGAGGTGGAATAGTCATCATTTATAAAAATAACCCCAGATGACAACTTTTAGAACCAAGTGCCTCAGAATTCAACTGCGCAGAGGTATTACTTACTAAACTCAAAATAAATCTCAATCAATACCTGAGCATTATAGGAACTTGTATTCCTCCCAGGAATAACCTCTCTATAATAGAGGAATTTCTCCACTGTATATCCCTGTTTTCTCAGGAAACCATCATAATGGGTGATTTTAACACCGACTGGTTCTCTTGTAACTCAGAAAACCCCTGCACGGCTTCACTCGAATAATACAATCTGCAACCAGAACAGACAATACCACCAAAAGACAATCAATTCTGGACTGGACTGGATCTTAACAAATAAACCATGATATGCTTATCACTCAAGCTGCCTCCCTGACAGCATCATTGACCACCTTCCAACCAACCTATATAGGCAGCATCTCCACCCCCCCAGAAATATTGCCTATCGACAAATCTGTAACAAAAGGTCTTTAACACTCATACATTCATATCATAGGTTCATAGGTTCATAGGTTGATAATAGGCTATTGGCCCTAGGGCCTATACAAGCCTAACCATAACAATTCCCTGGATATTTCTTTCCGCAATATTTACTTCCTTGGACCCATGTCTAGCAGGGTGACTGACATGATTCTTGGGGTGAATTTCCTATCTCCCATCCAATCATCAAGGTTCCTATTGAAGAGCGCCAAGGAGGTGCTCTGCTTAACATGTATGGGCAGTCTATTCCAGAGTATGGGGAGGCTATGGGTCAGGAACCTATCCCTCCAGCATGTTTTGTTCATTGTAATGACAAGGTTTAGATCCTACTACCCTGTAACTAGTCCCCACTTAGAACACTACCCTTTGATACTGCCATAGACTACATTAATATCATCTTCAGAAGCATATTAAATAAACTGGCACAATACAGAACCATAACAGTAAAATCAAATTATGCTCCTTAGCTAACTAAAGAATCCAAACAACTACGAAAACTTAGAGATAAAGCATGGGTACAATGGCATTTCAATAAAACTCCAGTCAACCTACAATACTTCCAGTGATTGAGAAACAAAGCCAAAACCCAGAGCAAACATGACAAAAAAATATACTATAACGAAATCCAGCAAAAACACCAAAATAACCCACAAAAATTCTGGTGCGCTATAAAAAAACTTCTCCAGTATGGCCAACCTACAACACCTATACCAACAACCCTAACCAATACAGACAGTATAGCTACACAATTCAACACATACTTTACTAATTCTATACTGCCTCTTACTAAGAACAACAACGACCTCTAACTATCCAAATTCCATCCAATGAACCCACCAATACTTTTTCCTTCAAACCCATCTAAACCAATACCATAAACAATTGTTCAACAAGCTTAATCTTACAACCCTAGCAGCAGACAAATTACCTGTAGAATACCTTAAAATAGCAACTAATGCCATTTCCTACCATATCTCTATTCTGATTAACTGCTCTATCTCTGAGCACTTCATACCCAAAATCTGGGAAATATCTTATATCATCCCAATAGTTATAGGAGGGAACTCTACTGGGCTGTCCAACTACAGACCAATTGCAATGTTTTCTCCCCTAGCCAAAACACTAGAAAAATGTATTCTCACCCAAGTTATGAATTACCTCTTATCAAACAACCCCCTAAAAATACACAGCATGGTTTCCTCCCCAATCATAGTACCACAATTGCCCTTCTGAGCTTTACAAATACAATCAACCAACATTGTAATGAATGTAAACTAGTACCATCCATTTTTCTGGACCTATTCAAAGCTTTTGACACTGTCTCCCACTAAAATCTCCTCACTGAGTTCTCTCCGCCATGAAACCTAGTTACTCATCTCTTTCATAGTTACATAGTTACCGGACTGGCTGATAACAAGCTGTCGAATGGCACCAATATATCTCCACTCTCTCTCCTATCACATTGGAAGCTCCCCAGGGATCAATTTTAGGTCCACTTCTTTCCAGTATTTGTACAAATAAACTTCATGCTGCCACCCACCTTGCCTCTATCGTTCAGTATGTGGATGACTCTACCCTCATCTGCGCTGCTCTCCCTCTACCGCAACTTGCACAAATGACACAACTGCCTTTCTCAGCTGTGGAATCTTGTCTCTTAAGCTTACAACTGATATTTAATCTGAGCAAAACTAAACTAATGTTCTTTAGATTCAATAAATCCTTAGATTGTTCATCCTCATTTCATATTCATTCTTCCAACAATACCACAGTTTCCCAAACAGTGTTCTAATTGATAATAATATGAAGTCTGATAAACATTTAGCTCAGATTATCAAAAAGATACACATAAAGCTAGGAACACTATTTAGAATCATACCATACCTTATGAACACTACAAGACAGTCAATTCCCAGAACCCATCTGTTCTCTACCCTTCTCTATGCCTCACCTTTAACCTATAACATCTGAATCTAACCCCAAAAATTTCAAAAAGCTACTTAAAAATCACCTGAGCAATACCTGTCTTTGCTCATGCTCCAGCCCTAAGTCCAAATCTCCCTGTTAATTACCTACTCACACCTACTGCCTTCCTCCCTCACTGACTATCATATAGAACCCTTCTATACTTTTTCCACCCTAATATCCTCCTCCCACAACAAAGCAAAAATCTACTCATTCCATATCCTCTTGTCCAAAAACCTTAATGCGTGCACTATTTTATTTTTTATTTGTTATTTTATTTTACATTTGTTTACCAGGAAAGTCAGACCGGGATAAGACCCATTTTCAGTGGAGGCCCGGGGAGAAAAGCTTCACATACAGAGATTATAAAAAACGTATTCAAAAAATTATACAAAATTTATACAAGAAATTATGCAAAAAATATACAAGACTTACAGTACACCAGAAATTACATTATATGCTTCTATAGCTGGCATTTCCATTATACAATCATCTGATATAATTCCTTATTGTATTATAGACAATCCAGTTTCTCAAAGTAAGGTGAGAACGGGTTTGTAGAGGGGAAATTGTATAGAAAAAGATAAGGTTAAAGATTATATAGACATGAGAGAGAGCATAGATTATGAGGTGGTCAGGGAAGAAGAATAAGTATGACCAGAGGCTATTTAAACTAGTTAGGCTGGAGTAGTACAGGAACAAAGCCAGGGGTCATTAAGATCATTTTTAAGAATTTTTTTGAATCGGTTGGTATTTGTGTTGGTTCTGATGCTGTGAGGCAGTGAATTCCACCTTGTTGCTACACTATTTTATACACTATTCATATTCACACTATTTAACATACCTTAGCTATTCTTCACTCTCTCCCCACCTAACCCCTTGCTTGCCTCTCTACTTCCTTCAGATACTCTGTTGCCCTCCTCTTTTGTCCATGCTGTTCATCACTACAATTCATCGTAATCTTGCTTTTTCTTTGTGCTTCCTCACAATGCCCATTCCACACTTCCTCTTTAACACTTAGCTCCCACTACTGATTTTTCCTTCTGAAATACCTTTCCTCTCCTCACTCTGTCCTGTTCAGCAGATCCTATATAATAAGCACACCTTTAAGATATTGCTCATTTCACTATACAGTTGCAGAATTGTGCCTGTATCACTGTTTGACCCGCATGTATGTAACTAATAAGTAGGATTGCTAACTAATGTATGTATAAGTGATTGTTATTCTAACAATGTGATTTTGTGATACACTTGAAGTGTCCTATATTGCTAAGTAACATGCTAATGTAAGCAATGTAATTTAATGTAATTCTTACTAATTGTCTTTGAAGCTTTTCTCTTCGGGCCTCCGCTAAAAATGGGTACTCACCCAGTCAGATCTTCCTGGTAAACAAATGTCAAATAAACAGACAACCAAATAGATAGATAGATAGATAAAAACAAAAAAAAACAAAATGTGAGCTATGCCAAAGTCCAAATGTGCTCAAATAAAATGCAAATCCAAAGTAAAGCAATCGGACACTGCTGAAGTAAAAAACAAAATCCTTTATTCGTTAGCGCTTTCGGGATAAACCCTTCCTCAGACAAGGTACATAATCATGAAACACCATATTTAAAATACTACTGACCAATCTTTTGCCTAGAAAAACCCGCCTATTTTCCAAGGTGGGTTTTATTGGTAATACATCATTGAGTCCAGGTTCTCTGTGTGCCATTAAATTAACTATCCATTTGGATTCTGCTAAAGCTATCTGATGTCTGATATCACCCCCCCTACTGTTGTGTTTTATGTTAACAATACATCTAAATGTAAAAGTATGTGTGGGGTTTGCACTAATGTGTCTATACAAAGCATTACTTAAGTCTTTGTTCCTGATATTACCCAAATGTTGCAAAATCCTCACTTTAAACATATTGCTAGTCATTCCAACATAAAAGGATGGGCAGCAGACACATTCAGCCAAATAGACTAAATTCTGCGTCCTACATGTTGCTCTACCTTGAAAATGAAATATTCTTTGTGTATTGGGATGTCTAAATACTGTCTGGCTATTAATAAATGTGCATGCCTTACATTTACCACAGGCATGGGTACCTAAGCCCATGTTCGGTGCCCTTTCACTAACCTGATATCTTTCTTTACAAAAAAGATCTTTCAAATTTTTATTCCTTCTGTATGTAAATGAAGGACATTCTCCTACAATGTCTTTTAAACTCAGATCACTAGTCAGTATGTTCCAATTATTGTATATTATTCCACTTATGTCATTCATATTATTGCCATATGTTAATAACAGTCTCGGATTACCCCTTAAATTTCTATCTCCCCTATGGTTACGCCCCTCATTATGTATGGTCCTTAGCCACGGTTGATGTTTATTCCTGTAACTGATGTTATTGCCAATGATGTTCTTGACCAAGGCTTTATCATAACCCCTTTCCATAAAACAGTGGTCTAACTTGTGCATCTCTGTTGCATATTGTGCATCCTCAGAGCAAATTCTAGATACTCTACTCATCTAACCTTTTATGATATTAGGAAAGATATGCCGTGGGTGCATGCTGTCGAAAGACAGTAATGTGTTCTGCCAGCAGTCCTTTTTGTATAAACTAGAAGTGTAACCTGTATTAGTTTGTTCTATGTATACATCAAGAAATTCCAACTTGGTGTAAGAGGTTTTGGCACTAAATTCTAAAAAGGTAGTGGTAGAATGTAAAAATTCTACAAAATGGTTAAAAGAAGCCTCATCCCCTTTCCACAAAATAAAAATGTCATCTACAAATCTGACATACATTAAAACATATTCCTTCAATCTGTCATTATTTAGAATCTCCTTGGTCTCCCATTGCGATAAAACCAAATTTGCATAGGTGTTCGCACAGGGGGTGCCCATGGCTACCCCCCGTGCCTGTCTATACAATGAAGCACCTCCCATAAAGACATTATTGTCTAGGACCAAAAACAGCATCTCTTCTACTAACTGTCTCATATGTTGTGTAGCTCCTAGGCTTTCAATAAGTGTACCAACCATGACAGATGGAAGGAATATGTTTTAATGTATGTCAGATTTGTAGATGACATTTTTATTTTGTGGAAAGGGGATGAGGCTTCTTTTAACCATTTTGTAGAATTTTTACATTCTACCACTACCTTTTTAGAATTTAGTGCCAAAACCTCTTACACCAAGTTGGAATTTCTTGATGTATACATAGAACAAACTAATACAGGTTACACCTCTAGTTTATACAAAAAGGACTGCTGGCAGAACACATTATTGTCTTTCGACAGCATGCACCCACGGCATATCTTTCCTAATATCATAAAAGGACAGATGAGTAGAGTATCTAGAATTTGTTCTGAGGATACACAATATGCAATAGAGATGCACAAGTTAGACCACTGTTTTATGGAAAGGGGTTATGATAAAGCCTTGGTCAAGAACATCATTGGCGATAACATCAGTTACAGGAATAAACATCAACCGTGGCTAAGGACCATACATAATCAGGGGCGTAACCATAGGGCCGATAGAAATTTGAGGGGTAATCCGAGACTGTTATTAACCTATGGCAGTAATATGAATGACATAAGTGGAATAATATACAATAATTGGAACATACTGACAAGTGATCTGAGTTTAAAAGACATTGTAGGAGAACGTCCTTCTTTCACATACAGAAGGAATAAAAATTTGAAAGATCTTTTTTGTAAAGAAAGATATCAGGTTAGTGAAAGGGCACCGAATATGGGCTTAGGTACCCATGCCTGTGGTAAATGTAAGGCATGCACATTTATTAATAGCCAGACAGTATTTAGACATCCCAATACACAAATAATATTTCATTTTCAAGGTAGAGCAACATGTAGGACGCAGAATTTAGTCTATTTGGCTGAATGTGTCTGCTGCCCATCCTTTTATGTTGGAATGACTAGCAATATGTTTAAAGTGAGGATTTTGCAAAATTTGGGTAATATCAGGAACAAAGACTTAAGTAATGCTTTGTATAGACACATTAGTGCAAACCCCACACATACTTTTACATTTAGATGTATTGTTAACATAAAACACAACAGTAGGGGGGGGGGTGATATCAGACATCAGATAGCTTTAGCAGAATCCAAATGGATAGTTAATTTAATGGCACACAGAGAACCTGGACTCAATGATGTATTACCAATAAAACCCACCTTGGAAAATAGGCGGGTTTTTCTAGGCAAATGATTGGTCAGTAGTATTTTAAATATGGTGTTTCATGATTATGTACCTTGTCTGAGGAAGGGTTTATCCTGAAAGCGCTAACGAATAAAGGATTTTGTTTTTTTACTTCAGCAGTGTCCGATTGCTTTACTTTGGATTTATAGATAGATAGATAGATAGATAGATAGATAGATAGATAGACAGATAAATAAATAAATAAATAAAATTGTCTCACGATGCCCATATATACCAAGATGGCTATGGAGACATCTGGAAATTGCTTATCCCTGTTGTTCAGACCTGTATTTGGATGGACTACTGTAGGTTATGGAACGGGTTATGCAGAGGTCTCCTTGTTGATCTCTGGGGTTTGGCACTAGACTAAGCTAGGTTGTGCTAAGCTATGATAATAGTGTTGTTTAATGTGCAAGGTAGCTGTACTAAGCTTGTCTAAACCTAGTGGCTTTCTTTCAGCTACACTAATTTAAAGGTTTTAGTTCTAAGGGTAGTTTTATAGATAAAATTTACTTTCTGGGTCTCCGTGTCTGTACATGGCACTGCTAACCTCCTGATATAAAAGCACTAAAAAAGATTGCTTGCAAGTGTAACACTATAAAAAACTTAAACTACATTGGCAAGGCAATTTCAAGTATTAAGGACTTTAGAATTATTTAAAAGGAAAATCAACAAATAAAGTAAAATAAAGCAGTACTCTAGATAGCTAACTGCAATACAAAACAATAAAATAAATCTCTTATCTGTCAGGATGGAGGAGGATCATATTTGGATCCACCTCACAGTACAAAGAGTACCAAGCAGTTTGCAGTTCTGGGAAAATAAGCAGGACAAAATGTGTACTAAGGGAGGTTTTCTCAACAGCGATACTGGTTTATGAGGTGGACACCTAGTGTTATGGGCATATGGAAAACAATGGGTTACACAACAGACAAAAAGAATAAAATATGGGAGGGAGGGACTTTGAATGTCAGATTACCATAAGGGGTGGAAAACAGAGACACAGCCTTTTAAAACCACAAAAAAAAAAAAAAAAAAAACAGAAGAGTGGTTAGGAAAAAATAAAACTGTAGCTACACTTATGGTTAGAACTAACATTTAACTTAATGTGTCAATGGGGGCTGTTGCAGACTCAAAAAGAGGGGAAAAACAGTAGCAAGGTAAACAGAAAGGCAATGGAATGCAACTTTATGCAAGTATATACAGCTATAAAAGTAGTGAAGCACAAATCCTACAGCTGAATTCATAGTACTGCCCCTACTACAATCCTACCACAAACTTAGGTCCCAGAATATGCAGAAATTTGCCAGTAATGATGTTTTTGAAAAAAATATGCAATAAATGACTAAATGAGACTAAATGGCGGTAGATCACAGTCCTCCCACAAATGTGAAAGAAGCTACAAGACTGATGCCTCAGACTGGGTTCAAAATAGAAAAAGCTACCAGTGAAAAGAATTTAAAAACAAGTTAGTGGTACTAATGAGCACATTTTTTTACTTTGTGTGGTTTAAAATTGGCCTGAAAATAATCCATTTGGATCAATGCTGTACCCTGGTCAATCAATCATTAAATAAATAAACACATACATACATACATACATACATAAATAAAATGTTTGCTTCCAGTCAATGACAGAGCTACATTTCTTCTGTCTTGTTTCACTTCTAAGCTACTAAAGTGCAGCTATTGCACCTTTTTTTCCAATAAGCTGCAATGCAAATCTGTTGCTTATGGGCTAAGAGAAATTGCTACACAATCTTTGATTCTGATCAGAACTCTAAAAAAAAAAAAAAAAAAAAAAAGAAAGAAACATTGTTGAGAAATCATTCAATAAAAGCTTCCCTGCATAATGGAACCATCAACCAAAAATATGAGGAGAATCAGAATATCCAGTTTTTAGGACTAAACTTAAAAAGCATGTTCATATTATTAATACCTGTAATTGTTACAGAAATGCTGGCTAATTTCTTTCTCTCCTTGCCAGCTACAAACTGAAACTACACCAACTGTGTTTACTACAGGTGCCCATGTGGCATACCTCCTAGTTACCATGTGCTTAAAGAAGCAAATGCTGAAACTTCTACTAACCCAATCTCTCGATTCTGTGTTGCTCTCTCAGCACGCAACTCTATGAAACTGTATAGGCTGAACATAACTTAAATTCTAACATTAAAACTATAATTTTTCCAACCCAAGTCCTCACTTATCAACCCTAAACCTTAACCGCCCCATAACATTAAAGTCCAGGATCACTACCTAAATTGAAAGCTTCAAAACCTTTCACTAAACTAAATTTGTTGGTCATTTCCTTACTCTAAAACTCCCTTCCTGCTCCATAATCCTAAAGCTATCTCCCTCTTCCTAACCATAAAATCCTCCACCCTCTCCATCCCTAAGCTGCTTGTCCATGCTCCTATCTGAGTTTGAGCATGAGATGCAGCCCACACAAGCTACAAGGTGCTCAAGTCCTTAGTTTTAATACAAAAGTTTTCAAGTACTTTTTACTTACCAGTAGTGTGCCCTAGCAGTCCCTTTGCTTCTATCAGAGATTTGTCTTACACTTCCTCTCCTCTTTTAATGCTCTTCATACAGTCTGGTACTCCACCTCTATTACTGTTACATTTTCCTTGCTTTCTCACCTTTCTTAATCTACCACCAGTAACTCTCTTTAGTAATTTGCAATATAATTCACTTTCTGAAACTTCTCTCAGCTGTGCTACATGCTGTTAAGATTTTACATTCAAATGATTGCCTTGACACAAAATCATTCTGGTATTTTGAGACTCCTGAATGTGCTGCACTTTTAAGTCATCATCTATGTTTAAAAGCTTCCAAACTGGTACTTGCATTGGCATTTTTTCTGTTGATTATGGTATCGGTGTCTTACTGCTGTCATGTTCCCTTAGTTTTAGTTATCCGTTTACAAACACATCCTAATTTGTAATTGTATTTGAATGTGTAAATGTTATTCTTTATTTCTTTACTACTTACTTCTTGTTCACTACATTGTGAAAGGTGGAGTCACACCTAAAAAGAGTCTCTTGACACATAGTTACCTGGTAAACAAATACAAATAAGTCAGTTTAGACATAATTATAGTCTAACTTCTGTCATCACTTTGGGTAGAAATAACAGAACAAGTCTTACTAAAATATGACTTTAATGTTTGACAGCTCCTATTCTCAGATAAAGCATGATTAATTTATGTTAGCAAAATTAAGACCTGTTGATGAATAAACCCCCTCCCTTTACTGTTATGACATCCAACACAGGGTCGACTGGCACTCCAATTTGCTTCGCAATCCAATGCCTGAATTTAAGTTTGGGACAACAAGGAACATAAGAACACCCTGAGGGGTCTGTTGTCTATCTTCTCGCTGGGGGTGGTTCATATATGACTTACCCATTATCCCTGTCCCCCTCCCCTGCACACATCAAAACACATCTGAGGGCAACTCCTCTCTTTGGACTACGTTTCCTTATGGAGCATCATCAAGTAACACCCTCCCACCCTGTTCCTCTGACAGTCACCCTCTCCACTAAATGAACCCAAGTCACATTAGTTATAATTAGGGCATTATTCCAGTATTCCACCAGACCGGGTGACCTATTAGTGAATATTAGTTGTTTTAGTTGCTCTTATCATTTTCAAATATAAGAATGCTATTTTCTGCAATATTTAGAAAATCACTGGAAAAGTAATGATCTTTTAAAATGTAAGATAGTTATTTGTTTTGTTTTTTTATCCTGCAACAATTGCCAGAATCAAAACTGTCCTAACGCTCTAAGTTACTGACGCTATTTTTACAGCTAATTGCTGTGATATTGCTTGTTATAAAAGATTAGATTCATAGCATATTTACTTTAAATGCAAAATAGCCTAATTATATAGAACATCAAATATGCAGACGCTTAGTGGCAACATTTCTCAAGTAAATAAGATCAATTAAAAAAAACAGCACTTAAAAATGCAGAAAGTGTACTTGCTTAACTTAATTATAGTAGAAAAGGTCTGTGCTTTTTTTGAGGATCATAGAATAAGCCTTACAGGAGTCTTCGTTTCAACACTTTAATCCTCCATCCCATGGGTCCTGAAGCTTTTAGCTTCTACTTGTCTTACTGTGTTAAATGGAGCTACCAGCCTGATTCTCTATGCATCCAACATTTATTTTCAATATGGTCACAGGAAACAAATTCTGTCATTCATCATTCCAATGACATATGTGCATGCACTGCCATTGTCAATGTTTCTCTAACAAAGACCTCTAAGTCTGTAAGTAATTACAAGCCTGACTCATTCAATTCCCCACTTATTCTGAAAACAAAATTGCAGGATACTTTTATAACAGAAATATATTTCCATAGGACATAATGAAATGGAAAACAGATTGTCACAGTAAAAAGTTTTACTTTTATAAGCAGACTGCAGTCAAGTAAATTACAATCATTCCTTGTCAAGGCATTCATGCTGGCTGGTACTATCATGATTTTGTCTCTTATGATTGCTGTTTGTTTACAGTTCCACTTAATACATCACTTTTATGAGTTATATATTTTTTATGTAACTGTATACAGTACCAACCAAAACTGCAAATTTGACGTACAGTTTTATTAGATCACATATATATATATATATATATATATATATATATATATATATATATGTAAAAATAACGGACAAAAAAAAAACTGTCAAACTCTACCATGATTTCCTTTATAGATAATGAATTAAGCACTGTTGTTGAGTTTTCACTGAACATAGTATAACTAAAATACAGTTTTGAGGAAAGGTGTCTCAAGGCTTCTGCAAGAAGAATTGTATAGAGACTTACTTGCCAACGGGACTACTGTTCACGGTACTGAACAGGTAACCACTACACAAAGTTCTGTTAAACTAGTCATGTGGTTCTTGCCATTATCCTTTCTAACCTATAAGTTGACACTTTTCCATTTATTTATTGTTTTACTAAAAAATGTGTTATAGGGTGCTGAGCAGTTTCGTTTTCTTGTGTGAACACAAAGAAAAAAAGGACTACAATATAAAATATCATGTAACAGTAGTCAACTCATTTTGAAGTATAGCTATTTCTGTCTCTAATGAGGTTGCATGGTTCAGTGTGTGGCTAGTGTTTCAGTGGGCAGTGTTGTCAGTTCACAACAAGTGGTTTTCTGGCTCAATTTTTGTCTGGGATTGCCTTCTATATGGAGTCTGCATGCTCTACCTGTTTTTAGGAGGGTTGCTGCATTTACTCAAGTTTATTGCCACATTCCAAAGACATGCAGTAGGTGAACTGGACAACTGGACATAGGTGCCAGTGTGCATGATATCAAAGAACAACTGTGACAGACCAAGCCACCTGGTAGTGTGAACACTGTCTATAGGTGATGATCACTGTTTATGTGACACCCCACCCCCATGTGCAAAATGGGAAAAGTAGGGTTGTGGATGGAATCTCTCTCAAGCAAACAGCAAAGCCAAACATGTAAGATTATGAAAACATGATAGTTATGGGTTACATTCACTACAGAAATCCTGCTTTAGTTGAATTTCACGTTGTAGCATTAAATTCAAAAATATTTGGTCAAATCCTGCAAAGTGTTTGATTTCCTGCAACGTGATTTGTTTGCTCCATTTACTTACATTGTCTGACTGTATACAGTGTGTGGTTTTGCCAAGATAGGCAATCTTAAAGTTGGTATATATAAGTATCAGGGGGCTGAGAGTCTTTTCCCATGCAAAACCACTGGTCTGGATTTTTTTTATTTTATTTTATTGGTTATGGTGAATTCAACACAACCTATCACTTTGAGGTATTGTGTTTCCACAAATCATTGTTAGAGTAAACTCAAGCAAATTATATAGACCTTATGATGTTATATTAATTCTGTAAGAATAACAGGTGTTCATTCAAAGTTTCCAGCATTTTTTTTCTTAATAGTTGATACAGTGAAAAAGTTTACTTGCTACGTTCTTGGCCTAAAAAAAGCAAAATTCTCTAAAAGTGATATGGTAAGCAAAATCCATTAATGCAAATCAATACACATTAGCTATTTTAAGAACCTAACTATTATTTTATGGTAATAATCTATTCATTACATTTAATCTGTCAGGCAAAATAAAACAGTGTTCCTAGGGTCTGCTCCTGCCTATAGTATAGTGTATAGCAGTATAATTTAGTTGCTGAAAACAAAAGCAAAATTTAATGTATAAGCAAACAAAATATCCATTGTACATAAGTTGCTAGGAACTTATTCCATATTAAAATAAATGTGAAATTAGATCCTGCAAATATTCCTTTGTAGTTCTAGCCTTACATACATACAAAACAAATCAGTGCTGGGACTGAATCCAGTCTTCTTAGATACTCTGAAACAGGCTGGATCTAGCCAGCAGTTTAAATTAGCAGATGTAATTGCCATTTAGTCAAACATTGATTTGTCATGTCAGCATGCACTTTAGAATATTCATTAGGGTTGCACTTAATAGGTGCAATAGCAATGACCTGGTTTGGAAAGGTAAGTCTGCAGTCCATGTTGCTTAAAAAGATGGAAAAAATCATTGCTCTGGGGATTCAAAGGGGCTGAGGAGTATTGCTTTTAAAATGGTATGTAATTCACTTATAAAACTTCTGTCTGTACTATTGTGCCCTATTACCACTGCATTCTTTAAATCTCTTGAGAACCTTAAACACAGTTATAACCTATCACTTAAATATAGTGGGGCTTTATATAGTGTAATATGAACTCTTCTAAATTTGAAAAATAGTCTGTTCTTAAAGGGCTTGATATTGCTGTCTACATTTTCTGTAGCATTATTTAAAAATCATTTTGAGTCGTGTGCTTTCTGTGGGTGCATTATATATGAACACCTAAGGTCAAAATGACTAACTAACCAACCAACTAACTAATTAACAAACTAACTACTCAAGCAGTGAAAATCAGCTAAGAAAAGTTGCAGGGATTTAGATTTGTCACATATCACATTCACTTAAACATGTTTACTGCAGCCGTGAGCTGCTCTCATAATTAAACTAGTGTATGAACTCCACTGTAAGAATTTCAGTACCACCCAGCCATCAATGTCCTAAACCCTTTTATTGACTGCAGTATAACATTGGACTAGAACTTATTTCAACAGTAAATGAATTGCAGAAAAAAATGAAATATGAAACCACAGTGACAGAGGGTAGGGCCATCTATGTCACACATTAAAACAAATAAATTAGTTCTGGCACAATTGTACATTTTCAGTATCACAATATGTTTGCAGCATATGCATATACCCTGTAAATACCATCAGTACTTCTTTTTTTTTTAATTTTCATCTGTTGGTGTAATTTGTTGTGTTTCCCCTTTTTTCTGTTGTTCATACAAATGGACATTTGTGCAGAGACACCCCCCCCAAAAGCACATACATACACACTGACATACCACAACCAAAAGAAACAATGGCGATAAGTTGGTAATGTCAGGAAGCTGAATAACTAATAATGAAATTCACATAATTTAAACTCTTTTGCATATAACATCCTCATTTTCCATTTCGGCTTGCTTACACTAAAACTTGTCAAAGCTGAAACCCTGTCAGTTGGAATCTCTGACAAAATAGCTGACAAAAGCTTATTTTAAGTGTTTTTTTTTTTCCAGAGGCAAGCCATCATACCACCTGAGCTAATATAGCCCAACTCTACTGTTGCATCAACTTGAAAAAATGGGAAATTACCCATAAAAGGGCATCAGTGCTGATGCATCTAACTGACAAGGATTTTATGTAGAGACACTCTGATCCTCAATGTTTTGAACAAAAGGTAATTGATGTTGAAAAAATTAAATCTTTTTCAGTAGGGATATACTTAAGCAATAACCGATAATGTCGGTGTGGTATAGTAAAGATTTACCCATGCTTTGTGTGGTTTAAACACAAGGGTGAAACCAAAGTGATTAAATAAAGCCAATCATGGGTAAATTTCAATATACCACAATCACGGAGTTGGTTATTGCTATTATACAATGAAGTTATTTAAGAAAAAAAATACTTACTTTTCTTAGATGTCTTTGTATAATACCGCTGTGCTGCCCTTCTGGGTCTTTTTCTGATGTACTAAACATGCATATGCGACTTGTGTTCCCATGCTTGCACACTACATAAGTGCTGTGCAGAGGTAGCAACATAGAAAGGAAGATCTCCATTGCATTTTTTTTTTTTTTTTTTTTTTTTTAATTGAAAATAAAAAAGAAATAGGGAGACATTTTATGTTTGGGAGAGCTAGGACAGACAAAATAAGCCTTCTTGCCCAACATGGGCAGGAGCTGCTGAAGAATCAACATTTTGAATTTTGGAATATCCATATATGTGTTTAGAATAGATAGGGGCTTCTACTGCAAATAATTACCCTCATTCCCTGCTTGCAACAGGAGTTTCAATGGTGGGCAACAGCCTGTCACCACAACACGAGATAGTCATTCACCTTATCCACAGCCAGGCAGACATTGACAACAGATGCATCAGATTACGCATGGGGGGCCCATATGGCAGGAAGATGTATTCAGGGCACATGGTCTGCAAGTCAAATGCATCCACATATCAATCAAAAAGAGATGCTAGCTGTTCAGAATGCCCTAACAGCCTTCAAGGATCAACTTCATCCAGGAAAACTACTAATAAAGACAGACAATACTACAGTCATGTGGTACATAAACAAGCAGGGAGGCACACATTCCTACCCCCTCTGCAGGCTAGCCATGAACTTGTGGCACACAGCATTGACTTACCAAGTACATCTGCAAGCTCAATTCCTGCCAGGAAGGAAAAATACTCTGGCAGACGAACTAAGCAGAAATCTAATGGATCCCCATGAGTGGAAATTGGATCCACAAGTCTTCAGCATGATAACAAAGACCTGGAGATGCCCGGACATAGACCTATTTGCCTCTCCTCACAACTACCAGCTACAAAGATTCTGCTGACTCCCCTCACTCTAGAAGAGAATCCCAGTCCATATTCAACAGAACTCCTCTCTGACCCTCTTCAAAGAAATCTTGATGAGTGGATGGGTAATCAAAAGTTCTACCCTGGGATCACTTCAGGAGCCCTGTTAGACAGAGGCCCAGGTTACTAATCTAATGGGGAGGCGAAAGCCATCACTCTGTGGCTAGGCTTATAAATGCCCCTGGGCAGATAGCCTAGTACTTACCTATGAACTTATGAATCTATAATCAGGTAAGTTTCTTTAGTTTTGCAGAATGTACCTGATTATCCTCTTATTTTGTATGTGCCATCTCCATCGTTTGTTTCAGGTCTTCCGTTTTCTTTTTTTGTGCAAAAAATTAAAGAAAAGTGCAAAAAAATACAAGATATACTAATGGGAAAAAGTCTGGGTGACCAGGCCTTTTTCCATTAGTATATTTTCGTATTTATAACAGGCATGCTGGTTGGACTGGCCAATCAGCATGCTCGTTTTTGAATAATTAATGGCCAGTCATTCTATAATAAGAGTTTTCATTTATTTGTGTTTGTTTTCCAGGGTAGAGCACTGATCTATATGGACATTTCTTAGACTCAGCCCAGGAGCGGTATCTGGTTACATAACTTCCTCAGAGTCACACAGGCAATAGAAGCTGAGGGAGTCAAACATTGCACCACTGGACCACAGGAAACAGATCATTAACATCTACTTAATCCTCTTCCAGCTGTCAGTCATTTCTGTGCAACAATAATATTGTCCACACAAAATACTTGTTTCATTAATTTTGTTAAACTTGAAATAAGAATCATATTTACTAACATTTTTATTTTGTTTGTTTCAGCAACATGCATTTCAAATAGTTAGAAAGTAAAGCTCTAATTGCAAAAATATCTGTAATATCCTTGACACCCTGATTTTGTAATTTTAAAATTATTTGTTTTTTAAAGGGTGTACTGGCTGCTAACATAGTCAGAAGGATAATACAATGTGTGTTTATTCTGAAAATTATCACACAGGAAAATCCTTAGTAACTTCTAAAAACATGAGTATGCATGTAAGGGTCTGTGGGCCCATTTGTTTGCATTACTTTTAAGTATAATTAAGTAGTTGCATTTATATATATATATATATATATATATATATATATATATATATTTATATGAATTCACTTCAGAAGCTTGAAATACTGAAATCTCGAATTTCAGTATCTCGAGCCCAAGAAGTGGAATCCACAAAACAACGAAAACTAAAAACTGCAAAATTCAAAACCTTGAATACTGGAAGTTTTGAATTTCGCAGTTTTACTACACACACACACACACACACACACATCATCCACCACACAAACCCACACACCCCCCCATGAGGGGGGCTGTGCCCTCCACACTGCCCCACTTAAATATTCTCACTCCGAGTTCGCACTACATACAAACACACACACACACACACACACACACACACACACACACATATATATATATATATATATATATATATATATATGTAAAACTTACATGCAAAGTCAGTGATTCCTGTTCATTATTAGCCCATAAGCTATTATTCAGTTAGAGCAATGGATGAAAGCTCAGCTCCATTAGTTTCAATAGGATGCACTTTTGTGTGCTTCCTGTGAGAATATCTTTTTGCAAATAGAGATGTCTCCATAAAGATTACAGAGTTCATCAGTCTCACACAGCATCATGATCCTGACTACCAGCCTACCAGTAGCTGGACACTGCCATGAGGACAGCCACAGAGGCGACTGACTTTAGTTGGGTTGCACCACTGCATAGCTTGTCAGTCAGCCCTCACCCCACCCTATCCCCACTGTGGTGTTCATCTTCTGTGTGTCTCCCCCTCTTCATCATAATTGGAACCTCCACATCATCATTAATTGTCCTCCATATGTCTGAGTGTCTGTCTTTTGTGTCTCACATTTGTGTCAGCACCTACCCTGTCTATCGTTGTCTGTATTTCATCTCAGCATTTCTGCAACTGCTGACTTACCTATAACCTCCTGCCTATCAACATCTTCATTTGGTTACCTTTCACCACCTTTCTTAAGAAATGTCATCTGTCTTGCAGAAAAACATACCCTTCATCCCTCTTTCAATACCACTCTTCCCTTCCCATGTAATTCTCTGACTTCTGCTTCCTTCCCACTCCTTCTGGCTTTCTGCTCCACCCATTTCTTTACCATTTATAATAGAATCATAGTAGAGACTTTACTAAGTACAGCTTATCTGGGCTGCCAGCTGTCCCAAGAGTATGTGTAATATCCATACAGAACATGCACAGTATTTGTCCTATGTCCTGTGACCTGCAGTGTGGATGTTTTTGCATAAATCATGATACTTTTGTGAGTGAATTGCCTGCTCACTCAACATTGGTCCTAGTACATCCATGCAATTTTGCTACTACTTCTAGATAATCACAGTCGAGCTATACTGCATGCTCATTTTCCATCAGTCTTTCAATCTCCCACCAGTTAACCAAGTGAGACCCCTAGTGACATTACCTGATGGAAGGTTCTACACCCTCCTCCAGAGAAATAACAAAAAAAAAGAAAATGCCAGCAAACTCTCCAGGCCAGCTTCTTCACCACCCTGCAGTGATGCTTGCCTGAATACTACTGGTGGCTCAGGAGGTGATGGTGAGACAGGGGCAGGTTGCAGTGGCTGATGCTGCACCACATCCATGATACTTCTCAATGGACAACATTCCATAATATATGAGCATAAATGGAGAGAAACAAAACAATAAAGGGAAAGTAACAAATTATGAGGGCAAAAAAGATAAAAGCAAAGCAAAAACAATGCTCACTAGGCTGAGCTATACCAGTTTGAGGTACAGGCCATAAAAGAAGTAAAACATAGCTTGCTGAACAATGGCAACACAAAAGCAATATGTATGACCTGGGTCCACATATTACAGAATCTTGTGGACTACATGGAAGGATATGATGAAAGGTACCCTATAAATGGTGTGTAGAGCAACAGCACAGTAAATAAATGCAAACCAATATATGTGCAATAATCACTTAACCTAAGCATAAATATCCACACTAAACAAATTAATTGCACAACACTGAGGTTATGAGCAGGTAGCTTATATAATATGGCAAATGCACATGGTGGCAACAGGCCATGTATAAACTTCTTAAGAATAACATCATGAATAAACGTGAGATACAAAACCTTAATGGTACTACTGCATCTTGACATTCATTGACCCAAGTGCAAAACTGCATGATATCATGACATTCTCATGCCCATGGTATGCCAGGCATAACTGGCATAGTGATAGGTGTTGGAACATGCAGTCATACATTACATGACAACCTGACAAGGACAATGTACACTGTGTGTATGGTGGTCAGATATTTATGAGTCACTAAATTACACAAACTGGAAATATACTAATGAAAAAACCTACACACTTAGTTGCAGTGCCACACCCAAGCTCAGCATACTCTGCAGCACTGAGCCACCTTTAGGAATATCTTGCAAAATGAAGGCGAGTAAAAGGTTGCACTTTCAATTACAAGTTGTATGACACATAAAGAAAAGAAAAACAATAAGCAATCATGAAATTAATTAGCAGTGTTACAAACAAAGACAAATAAACAGATGAGGGAGAGATGTAAAAGTGCAACAACAATCCAGCAGCGGTACAGCAGATTTACACATGCAGTCAGTGAATGCAGTAATGACCACATTTGTTGGTAAAAAGGATAGAGAAGGATGTGCTGGACTGCCCATCCCTGTCACTTGTGTTCAGTTGTTGCTCACAAACAAAATGTGGGGACCATAGACCTGCTAACTGCTTCAGGCTCTGGACATCTTTGGGGGACACATGGTAGTCTTTTTTACTGTGCATAGGCCTGTATAGTCAGACCACAGGATGTTATTATACCACAGTCTCTCCCTCGGCTGTTCCTGCTGAACTGCTTTGGGAACAGGCCCTGTGAAAGAAGTGCATTGCAGGCATGCCTTTTGTCGCAGCCAATGCTGCTTCATGGATGTGGAACCAGTAGAGCTAATGGGAGACATAGTGGAACCAGTAGAGCTAATGGGAGACATACCTGTTAACAAGCACTGACCACAGGGGTATGTCTCCATAAACAGTAAAATAAATGATGCCCAAACAGTGTCAGGCAACTGAGAAATTTTCCCCAGCACAGCCCAAGTTGTTAATGCACTGACAGGGCTGACAGGGCATTCATAGAGCACAGATGGCAAAACCTTATTGCAGATATCAGTGACTTACATGGCTATATCAGATCTGCCCAAGAGGTACTCTTCAGCTTCACTAATATGATACTACATGCCCACATGATGTGTCAAAGCATTGGACAGAAGAGGATGGCCATAGGATGGAGTGCAGTGCAACAGAACTCCCTTGCTAACACAGAGACATACTGGTATCCCTTTCTGCAGATATTGAAAGGATCTGATATCTGGTTGAGGTCTGACTGTGTGGAGATGAACTGGTTGCAACATTGCATGCCTTTCCCTACAATGCACCAGGATGTTATTAGTGTAATTTAGTAACAAGGTTTTGTGGTGCATTATCAGTGTATGCTTCCTGATGGAAATCACTGCAATATCTCTTCTATAGGCATGTCTGGGATGCAGGCAATGCAGCATTGCCCACAATGTAACTTTGTATCCATTCTTTGTATAGTCGATTTCATACAAAGCTGTTAAAGCACATTGATGTATGATATTTTTACATCATCAGTTTTAAAAATGAAAGTTTAATGGTTTGCCTTTACAGGGTCAGTGGTCCAGCCATGGAGTCAGCTTCAATGGAACATGCCATGCCTGATGTCAGTGCTGCTAATCCTGGCACAGTCTCCCAGCAGAGTGCCAGAGTCAGGAATGACTACAGTAGAGGGCACACTACTACTATCAGCTCCTCACATAATTGGGTATGGATGGATAGGACTTCCCTGACAGCCCAACACAAGGTACTCCATCATCTCCTACTCATCCACTGACAGTGGGAAGTTGTGCCATCAAAATATTTGATGATGGAACTATGTAACTGTGTGGTGGTGTTCACCAAAGCCATGGCTCCTGCATAGTGTCCAAACTATGTATCATACTGGATGTAAGTTAAAAAATGTGCAGTGTGCTGATCCAGGCGCAGAAGGAAGCCACCAGTACCACAGCAGAGATGATTAGTGTACTGTATGGTCTGTGTGATGAAATGCAGATTCTAGATCAGAAGGACATGGAGCAACCCCCCCCCCCCACCTTCCAACTGCTCAGGTCATTCATGCCCATTTTGCAACTATTGAAGTTTCTATGCAATCTCTTAACTATCCTCACTAGGGACAGTGTCATACTCTTGGCTATCTTTCCTCTGTCTCCACTGTGAGCATATTTCACAGGACAGGTACCCCAGGGTCTCACTGTGCTACCTCCTTGACACCCACATAATGGTGATGAGAGTGTTGTGACATGATGGTGCTGCTCTCAAAGATGTAGCCTACTTGGTCATCATTCACATCACACAGCTAGGAAGTCATAGTCATGCAGCTCCACGTCATTTGATGTTAGATTTTGCTGACAATGGCATTCATAGGAGGGCATCTTTGTCATATCCATGCCTGTGCAGTGCTACCTCATTTGCTGCAGCTGTGCCACATCAGTACCGGTATTATGTAGTAAGTCACAATGTCTGGCTACCTGTCTACCTTGGGAACTGCAGCCTTTACACTTTACAATATACACAACTATAGCCAATCACCCAGCCATTTAGTAGAATCTCCTCCACATTATAGTCTATCCCATTTCAACCTTTGTAGTCATTGCTGGACCCTGACATTGTGCCCCTCCCTTTCCCTACAAATGATGATAACCTTGCTCTGCCTTTACTACAAATGATGATAACCTTGCTCTGCCTTTACCGCTGTGTTAAATTGGTTAAGTAATGTCTAATGTACAGCACAAACAGTAATGCACTGTACTGCATAGCATGGGTCTAGTTTTGCATACACCATTTTTTTATCTCTTGTTGTTTCTATTCTGGCATGCATTTATGGACCAGATGCCACCACTTTGCCAGTGCCCTGGCATAGTGCACCTGCATCAGCCTTTCACGGGCTCCTCCTGAAGGTGATCATCTAATGACTCCTTATCCAATCTGTCTGAGTCCAGTCTTTCTGTTCATCAATGACAATCCTGTGTTATAGTTGCCTGCATACCACCATGTTGTGTACAATTACATAGTGAGCAAACATCTTGGTGCAGATTGCCAGAGCATTATGTAGAGCACAGGTAAATGGATCTAAGTAACAGAAGCAGGTCTTCAACTATCTGAATAAACACTTATGAATTTTATTGGCCTAGCTCAATGAGAAATCATATTTCATCTCAGTCACAATCTTTGGGTTGTCTATTGGTGTCATGAGCCTTGGATCGATGTCTCTCAACCATCTAGATTTTTGCAGAATGTCCAGATTTTTTAGTCATATTTTTAGTCTCATCCTCATACAATTTGTGTTTTTCTCACAAATCACTGATGGTTGAAGTCAAAAAATAATCACATACATTTAAGTTTCAGGCTTCATATTTCACATACATTTGAGTTCTGATTTCATATCTTTCAGATAATGCATGCTAACACTAATCCAGTTATTCTAGCAAATTTCTAGGTTTATAAGAGCAATATTTAAAATCTGACCATATTTTGGGCTATTGTGCCCCATTACGGTAGTCTTTCTCCAGATTTCTTGTGCTAAAAGCTTAAGAGGTAGGCATGGATCCATGGTGTATCTGGCATCACCAGTAAGATGTCCCTATAGGAAATTACTTTACAGAAATTGCTAATATATGTTGAATGTTTGCCAGATGTGGAAATTATGAGAACTATCTAGATGGCACACTGACATATTGCATATAATGCCTAGTGCACTACACATCATCTGGCAGCTGACTGAGTGAAAACACTTCCAGTTGACTTACTCGTACCCATTTAAACTAGGCAAAGCTTTAATGGCAATGTAGATGTAGTCTATAGTCTAAGGAACCTCAGAGTAATGGCAATTTCACATAACACCCTGCAAGCTAGTGTGCCTTTCCTTTGTGGACCATGTGAAAAAACATGTTGGGTGGGAGGTTGGCATAATGGCTAAGATGTTTACCTTAGAGACACAAGGTGCAAGGTTTGATTCTCATGTGGGGTAATTGGCTAGGCTCAAAATGGCCCACAAGGGCAGTTAGCCTAATACTAATTTCTGAACCTATGTGTTTCTCCATATGCTTTAGCGTGACATCAAGAAACTGATAGAGGAATGGCCAGCTACGCACAATAATTTTTCTGAGCTCTATAAAATTAACATAATAGACAGGAATTAGACTAATATATATTTAAATTTTATAAAATCTAGTTATTAATAGTCTAATCTTTAACTTTACAAACTTTGAAGTTTTTATTCAAAAAAATTCCTGTAAAATTATTTGAGACTAAAAGTTAAGGAAAGTGAACCACTCCAAGTCTTCACAATCTGATACTACACTGAGGAAAGAACTACAGCTGCTACCTTCCACTCGACAGTCACTATCACTAGAGACAGATGATTTCCAACAAAAGCTGAATTTAAGTGAAAATAGGTCTAAACAGATTGACATTTTTAGAGACTTTTTTTCAACAACATCAACATAAAATAATGGACATGGAGACAGCCATAACTGACAGAGATGGAAGATTAAAGGAGGATGAACTGCACACAGACTTTCTTCTCAAACAAAATGCATGGCTAATGAATAAAATTGATGACCTTGAAAATTGGGGGAGAAGATGCAATATTTGAATTTTAGATTACCAGAGAAAACAGAAGGTGAGAACATGATTTTATTCTTGAATAACTGGGTTCCCAAAATTATAGACTTGCAAGAAGGGTTCTCATTTGGTATAGAAAGAGCTCATAGGGAAATTGGTAAGCCAGTACCCACATACCCCACAGCAACACCGAGATCTATTGTTGTAAAATTCCTCTCCTATATTGATAAGGAACTAGTATTAAAATACAGCTTGGAGGAAAGTCCCATTAAGATTTAACCAACACCCCATCAGATTTGACAATGACTACTCTGTGAGAATTCTGGAAATGAGGAAGAAATGCTGGTCACTAGTTAAACATCTGAAACAAAACAACATCAGAGCCCAAATATTGTATCCAGCAAAAATCAAAATGCACCTTTCTTCCTTTCTTCTGGTACAAAAATCTTTAATAATCTGGATGAAGCTATCTGCTTTATAACAAACAGTAACCTAATGACCATCTCAGAGGATATGGACTTTTCCCTGTCTTCTTTAAAGAGAACATCTGAGAAAAATACATGGAATGATGTCAAAAAGAAGAAACCAAAAACTGAGACTTCAGCTACCACAAAAAAGTCATCTCCCAAAGAATCAACTGGTAAATAATCAAATCTTGTTCTTTTTTTTTTGTTTGTTTGTTTTTTGTTAGTGATTACTGTCTCTTAATTCATACTTACTCCACTATTCTGGTAATTAATGCTGTTTAAATATAATTTAACACACAGAGCAAATAGTTAACTCACAGCAATAATATTAAGGAATTGCTTATAAAGTTTAATCTCATTGCATACTGAGATAATTTGCAGCAAAAAAGAAAACAAAAACAGAACGGAGCTGATTTCCAAATAAGGCACTGTTAGTAAATCTAATATATTCAGCTGCTTCTTTAAGTGAGCTGGGAAGGGCTCCATGCTGCATACATGTATAAATCTTTATTAAAACACAAATGCAGCTTGTTTAACCAACTACATAATATAAAGTGTCACAATAACTCTGTTTTTTTTTCATTTATTTAACTTTAAATTCTCAATTTAATGTCTTATTAATGTTAGAGTATCTGTTATACTATACAACTGGCAAACATCTGCTGGTAAATATAGCACCATTTTTAGCTTTATTTTTTCCCTTTTTTACCTCACTAAGCCATTTTTTACTCAAAAAAAGTTGTTTAAATTTGAGGTGAAGCTTTTTCTTTCCTCAAGATGACCCTCAAGCTGTTTTTAAACTGCCTTGTCATCCCTAAGGCTTCTGGAAGCTGTTGGTCCATTCTGCTATGTTGCACCCTACAGGAAGTATAGGGAACAGTATTGGAGATGCACCCTCAGCTTCAAACTTCCTAAGTAAAGTTGAAAACACTCAGACTGCTGCATTTAAGTAAGTTAGATTATTTTATTTATATAAAAAGTTACTATTTTCAAGCTGATGTTTAGAAAATGGAAAATAACATTTAATATGATTACTAATTTAAATTAAAGCTGACAGAGACAGTATAAGCCTGAATCAGTCCAGACTTAGAAACATAAATATGCCCACAATTTAAAGTCTCTAGTAGTGTTTCCTGATTATGTAATACTTGAAGACAGCAAACTGTGCAAGCTTTTGAGAACATTTTGTTATAACTGTACCCTCAAGCTTCAGTGCCTAGGAAGTTCTATTAGACTGAAGACAAGTACAGAGTATTTGTACAGCAAAACCTGGTTAACAGCTTTTTCATATTGCTGCATAAAACTAAAGGGTCTATATGGGTTTCATCAATAACGCTTTTGACTAGAAAGTGTTATAGCTCTGCTAATTGTAGACATTAAGGCACTTATATACAAAAAAGGTGTTGTAACCCTGGTAATTGTAGACATTAAGGCAGTTACATGCAAAAAGAAAAAAAAAAAAAAGAAAATCACATGCTTCATTACTATGGGGACAGTAACATGTGTGAGATGGTCCTGAATGTCACTGTCAAATAGTACTTCTCAGAATCTTTTAATGACAGCTCTTAGGGTAAATAAGCTTACAGATAAATATGATTATGATACTGCTGATAGCTGAATTAAGATAGTGGCCTCAAGTCCAGCCCAGTCAGCAGATGTTGGCTATATAGAAGCTTTTATAACTGTAAGAATCTTAAGCAAGAAATACGTCTAATAATCATCTGTCTTTTATGAGGTGAATAAAAAGTGTAAACAACTAGATTTAACATAGATTAATATACATGAGTTGACCTCTGGTGGTAAACTTAAAAATTGCAAGCATTGTTACATCAATATAACCTAGTTAATGATGAGGGTCCTTTTCTTAATGAACATATAACTTGCTTCTCTATTACAAAGTTTGTTGTGATTTCTCTATTATATGCAAAATATCTAAAGTGGCTACACTCCAAATGAGATTGTTTAGAAAACAGGAGCAAGTTAAGAAAACCTTGCAGAATTAAATGAAATAATAAATAAATGCAAGATGAATGGTTATAATATAACACATAATAAATTATCTGCATCTGAACAGAAGATGAAATACAGTGTGGTGTAAAGAAGTTTGTTTTAATAATAGAGGAAATGCAATAATCATCATAAACCTTTACTTAATAGCTATATGATGTTGCCTTATTACCATTATAAGTATAGCCTATATAAAGTTTATTTTTGCAGTGTTGGTGAACAGTCAGCATTAAGCACATTTTAATGTAGTCACCTCACTTTCACTTTATTGATTTGGTCATTCACTACTTCTTGTTACAAATAATATAATGATGTATTAAGACTTTTAATCCTATAAAAATAAATGCAGTCTAACATTATCTATTCATCTTAACAAAATGTACTTTAATGTATTTCACTGAGGTAACTGTGAAGCCCCTAAATGTTAACCTAAGAGGAATATTTGGGAGCTTTTACTCTTACATCCAGCTTTTACTTGATTAGAACAATATAGATGAACAAACAATTAGAGTGTTGATGAATGACTATTCTCAAGCAATCATTTATACATTTTTATACATATTACACTAGCCCAAAGATTTTTACACAAGTTGTTGGTTAATTAACATGTTTTTAAATACAAAATGAGAGACTTTCAGTTGGACTGACATATACTCTAACTAGATATAAATGTCTGAGCCAGGCTATAGGCTCCTTTGATGTGCATTACTGTTGTTCACAATACTGTCTAATATATGTGCACCAGTCTTTTGAAATATATAAATATTATAAAAGGGGAGCCTAACTTCCTTTTTACCTGTTCCTTTTTGGATAACATACTTAAAATAATAATTCTTATTGACTTTAGCTAATAGATAAAGATGTTCTACTTATTTAAACTCATTAGATCTCACATAGTAATTCATATCAAAGATAGGAACCTCAACCTCCCGTATTACATATGTAACTTAAGATACTAATATATATGTGTTTCTCCTTTTTCCTCACTACATTTTAATAACTTAGTGGAAACTTTTCAATCAATTGTATGTTTATAGCACAAGTCTCTTTACTAGTACATTTTAGAGCTGATAGCTATGTTCATGATGGTTTGGGAAAGCAGCTTGATTGATTTTATCTCATCTTTCAAACTGGGAATTTTTTTAATTCCATGTATGTGTTGGGGAAATGCATTATTTGTTTTTCTATGTTTTTAATATGATTATTTTGTTACTTCTGTCTGCATTTAGGCCTGATTATAATATACTTCACAACATATTCACAGCCATGATTGTTGCAAACATGTCACTTAAACAAATCAAAGTTTAGAAGTCACAACCTTTCATTGAATGCTTTGAGATAATAAAATCAGTTTTTAATGACCACTGGATAAATTATTCCTATAACTCACAATGTGTTTGTCTTTAGCTTCACTTAATATAAATGGCATCAATAATTCAAAGAAGAGGTCAAACTATTTGAAATACCTTAACTTAAACAAACCACAAATAGTATTCCTACAAGAAACACATTTTAAAAATACAGAATATATGTATATGTCTAGATTATATATATATATAATATATATATATATATATATATATATATATATATATATATATATATATATATTATAGATACTAGCTCATGCTTCATTTAAGTGTAAAAGAAGAGGAGTGATGATCCTATGGAAGAATAATATTATCTGCCCTCAAATATTATAAAAGCATGAAGACCCTGAGGGATTGCTAGCTATTACTATCCTAAAATACAATTATAGAATTTGGACACTTGCTAACCTTTACTGGGTCCCAAGACTTGGTGCTTCAACTGCTAAACAACATCTCACTATTATTAATAGCATATCAAAAGAGAATCGGATTCTTGGGGGTAATTTTAACTGCTTGTTAGATAATTCTGATACAACAAGAAGTTGTCCACTTAGACTAACATCCACTGCCAAAATTCTTAAGAAATGGATAAATTCTCATAATCCGTATGATACATATTACTCTAAAAATAACAAATCACTCTGTTATACATACACTAATAATAGATTTAAAACTCAAACCAGAGTATTAAAGCTTACATCCTTTACTTTCCTTCCTTTTCCTTTTATCAGACTATGATTGCCTTATATTAGTTATACAAGTAGACTTCACAAAACCAAATACAATTACGAGAATTCCGGCCTATATTGCCAAACTAAGAGACTTTAAACCATGGTTATTATCACAATTAAACTTCTTCTTAGAGACAAATAATAACTCTGAAAAAATATTATTATTGTGTGGGATGCTCTAAAAGCACATATTTATGGTAAAACTATACTGTGGTATAACAAAAAACTTAAGGAATGGGAATTGGAACTACAAAACCTACAATTTCAATTAACCTTGAGCTCTAAGTCATCACAATTAAACTCAAATAACAAAAAAGAAATAGACACAGCAAACAAGAAATATCTAGATATTTTGGCATACAAAACAAAGTTAGCATTAGAAAAAATGAAACTAAACTCTTATGCTCTTACTCCCAAACACATGCAAAATTTGTAATTTAGAGCAAAATCACATTCCAAGGCAAATCATATTTTAAAATTATTTCATGAAGATACTAATAAGACAGTTTCTGATATTGAAGATATATTAGAAGCCTTTAGATATCATTTCAACAAACATTATAACTCTGATAATATAAACACATAACAACATTACAGCCCAAGAATGAATCACTTTAAATTTGAATGCCATCCCAGAAAATCTTAGTACAACTCTTGAGAAAGGAATAACTCTAAATAAAATCAAAAATAAAAACAAATACCTTAAACCTAACAAAGCTCCTGGCATATATGGCATCATAGCAGAGATTTATAAGCTTTTTCCAGATTCAGTTATATTTTTACTTCATAAGATCCTGGTTGAAGTACAAACTGAAACTTTGATCCCTCCCTCTTGGAGATACTCCTTGATTAACCCTATTCTTAAATCTGACAATGACTCACAGCTATGTAAATTATATAGACCAATTTCTTTATTAATTAATGACTACAAAATCTTTATGTCTGTATTTGTGGACAAAATAAAGATTCCACTTTCACATTTAATTCATAATGACCAAACCTTGTTTATTCATAAAAAGCACACTCATGATAATATCAAAAGAACATTAACATTAATAGAATTCTTAAACAAGGAAGATGACGAAGCCTTGTTGGTGAGTCTAGACATAGAAAAAGCATTTGAATCTGTAAACTCAATTTTTTTTTTTTTGAAACACTAAAAGCATTCTCGTTTCCAATATCTTTCATCTCCATGATAAAGGCTATTTATAAAGATAATTTGGCATATGTCAAATTAGGCCACTTCACTTCAAAGTACATCCTTATAACCAAAGGCACCAAACAAGATTGCCCTTTATCTCAATATATTTACCCTTGTCATGGAAATATTATGTTATCAATAAGACATAATCAAGAAATCAAAAGCACTAATATTTATAAGCAACACAATTCTAAAATAACACTATTGTGGATTATATTATTTTTATCTTACCTAAGTCAAATCAAGAATTATTAGAACTAGACACAACAATAAGTAACTTTCAAATAATTTCAGGCCTGCACTTTAATAAGCAAAAATCTAAACATATTATTCTTAATGAAAAAGGGAAATTTCAGCTAGTAAACCAAAGCATTATTGGAGAACAAATTAATACACTAGACTATTTAAGCATAACCTTATGCAAAAACTTGGAAAAACAAGAGAATCAAATTAGAAAAGCATGATATCTCAGGTAAATACATACATAAGTAGCTGGAACAATATGTTTTTTCATTCGAGAACAGACTATAATTGTTAAAAATGACTGCCCTTCCAAAAATGTTATATATTTCTAGACACCCATCCTGAGAATAATTATATTAAACTCATAAATAAAACTGTATTAAACTTCCCATGGTACTCAAACAAAATAGGATTGCATATATGCATCATATTAGATCTTGGGATGGTAGTGGTTTAAGATTCCTTGAGTTGGAAACATATATCAAAGCATCATTACTTAAAAGCACATTAAATTGGATTGGCTTAAATTACAACTCAAATTGGAAAGATCTCCAAATTGCTAAACTACAGAATGAAAACCCACTGTCATGTAAAATTCCTTCCAAACATCCCTCCGATAAGTTTTGGTCTCTTCTTAGTCACACTGTTCAATATAATGTGACAAAACCCATGAAACTAAACTATGTAAATAACATTATTAACACATTTAGAAAAATAATATACTCAAATGCAGATATCAAATCCTGGTTTGACCTAATAATCCCCTTTAAAATCACAAAAAACTTCCCAGATAAACCACATTAACATCTTTAATGAATGGGAAACTGAACATTTTATTTGTTAGAAACAATTCATTAAAGACGTGGAAACTTTACAATATCAGCAAATTATGAAAGACTATAACATCATTGCAAGATTGGTTATTACTAAAAAGTGTAATTGCTTATTCTCAAGACTTATGCAGAATTATTCAGAACTCTTCATATTTAGATCAACCTCCCTTTATCACTCTCATATCTGAAGTATTATTTAATGATCAACAGTTTGACAGTTTAGTATCCACATTATACACCATTTTGTTAAGTTATAGGTCCATTTTAACAACTTAGCGAGGGATCACAATGACTAAAGGCCTACCTCATAGTCTCCCCCAGACAGAAAAACTTAAAATTCTGTCTTCAGTAAAATTCACTTCTTGGATTCAATATTGGTGTGTATTTACTTGGAAATATTTACGCAGAACTTTTTTTAACTCCAGAAAAAAATTGTTAAATTCAAAAAATCAAAAAATATTATTTGCTGGAAATGTCTGACACCATGTAATGCAAATTGGTTCCATATTTATTTATGTTATTTATTTATTTATTTATTTGTTTGCTTTTGTTGACCAGGAAAGTCCACTGGACTGAAATAAACCAATTTTTAGTGGAGATCTGGGGAGAAAAGCTCCATAATATAATACAAGATAATAGAAGTTAAACAAGAATTTCCAAAAGTGATAAACATGTTGTAACTTATATACAGTCAGGAGAAGTACTTGGAACTTAGTTCAATTATGTAACTAGAAGTAATGAAATCAACTTTGATTCATGTCAAGGTATCCAATGCATGTAAAGTGTTTAACACAGAAGATAGATAAACTATACACATACACATTTATATAGTACAGTTTTGACAGACTATGCAGATTAGCTAATATAGTATGCATAAACAAGTGTATGTAACTACACTATTTTTCATATAACATTTTAGGCAAATTAAGATGTTAGTAAGTTTTCATATGTTCTATGATTGCTCTAAACGTAAGGCATTTTGGATAGATATTGATGATTTTCTTTCAGATTTATTTTCAGATAACTGCACATTAACAAAAACTTTAATTTTTCTTAATGTTGATGAAACTTTTTCTTTGAATAAATCAGATTCATAGTTATTACGGATAATATTAGAAGTAGCCAGGAAATGTATTACAAGGAAATGGATCTCTACCATCTCTCCGAGTGTTGGAGAATTTCTCTCCTTACTAGAAGAAACCATAAACAAGGAAGGCAGAAATAAAGAACTAAGAATATATCCAAGGAGTTTTACTAACAATCCATGGACAAAGGTTTAAAACCTTATCGAGACTTTCCAAAATGATTTTTAACCGTTTAATCATTATTTGTTTGCTTCACTGAATTTTTTTTTCTTAAAATATTTGTACTATTCAAACATTTTTCAGGCCTATGTAAATAATGTAAATAATTGATATAGTTTCATTGTTGTTAAACATTGTCTTTTCAGTATTATCAATGGATTAGATAGTGTTTATTCTCTTATTTTATCCTTGATAAAAATATTAAAAATAAAAAAAAAGAAAAAATCTGATACAGCATGTGAGGCAAAAGTCTGCAAAATACCATGGTTAATACTGGAATGATCCCATAACAAGAATGACAATCAACAGGGTTCCATGTGATGATAGCATCTATCTATAAGCTCCCATATGGAGTGTCTGCCTATATGACAGCATAAAGCTATGTCCCTGTTGCGTAGGTGATGGTGTCTTATGGGCAGTCAGATCTGCCAGAAGAATGGATGATGATGATAATGACAAGTACTATTATAGATGCTGGCTGTGAGAATGACCTCTAATAAATGATGTCCATCTAATGCAGATGTTTTTCCTAGTATTATAATGAAGTCTATCTTGCTCTCTTTCTCTCTCCCTCTCTCTCTCTGTCTGTCTCTATTCAACAAAAAATGACAATGTGCAACTCTGCTGCATGAAGCATCTCATTACTTAATTTTATGCATTTCATAATAACTCAATCATGTTGTTATCCTCATTTACCTTTACAATTGCTCTCATTAGCATAGGTGTTGCTTATTTCCATGTAAGTATATGGTAATTTCCTCATAACACTGACAGTACAATTTTTAAAGTTTGCATAATCACATACCTAAGTCTCTAAATTGGTCCTACCCTGGGCATTACCATTCATACTACTTTGTCTTACTTTCTACACTGATTGCTTCTGAATACCAGCAATTGTTACTGTTACCTGCTTATTTTGTTAAGCCACCTTTGCTTAATGACCATCTGGCAGCATATTTTAAGGTAAACTGCTTTACAGAATGGCAGGAAGATTGTGTTGGATTTGCAAGGCTATGGCTTGAAAACAGGAATTACTAAGTCCAAAACATTCAAGCTTGTTTCCTTTTGAATGTCTTTCAGGGTCAAGGGTGTTAGATATTTTCAATTAGCTAGATATTAATAAGTGTATCCTGACACATGGCATAATATAGGCAAGTCCTTCAGCTGTTGAGTTTAAATATCATCTCAACACATGCAATGCAAAAATAGTAGGTATTAAACCCGTTAAAACTATTTTAGACCACTTATCTGTGTTTAAGCTTCATAAGTCAGACATTTTGTGGTAGACAATTACACCTCTGTCCTTACAGGTCTCTGAAATAATCAATAGCAAATCAGGGAAGGCAGATTCATATCCAGCATTCATTCATTCATTCATCCACCAATGTCAGATTTGGTAGTAAAAAGTAGTAGTCCAATATCAGTAATCAGACTATTTGTCTATTTTATAAGATTACAGATATCAGTTGAGGGAGTTTTTGCATGTGAATGTATGAGCAGGGCAGTTTGTAATAAGGCTTTGAAAGGCAGCACTCTAGTGTTCAGTCTAACATTCAGAAATAGTTGACAAAGTAAAAAAAAATTTTCAGAAAAGCAATGTGCAGTATTTTCATCCTGACAGAAAATTATATTTCTTTCACGAGGACTGTCAGAAATGCTATCAAAAAATAAAGACTGATTCTGTGTGATTCAAATGAAAAAATGCACGAGCAACCAGCATGCAGTATTTTTTTTATGAAAAAAATTTACATTACTTAGAAAAAATATATTAGCAACTAAGGGATTGAAATTGATTTTATCTATCCTGAGCTAAATCTTTTTCCTTTTCAGTTTACAGAAACTTAAATGACATGCAAAAGGAAAATCTAGCAGGCTGCTCTATGTAAAACATGACATTATTTTATAAGGCCATCAGATGCACTAACAAACAACTGAAGCCAATCTTATATGATTAAAAGGGAAAACAAACATAAGAATAGGGAAATGACATGCAGGATTTTGCAGTTGATAAAGAAGTAAATGTAGCCTTCACAAGTACTGTCAAACATCCAAAATAACAATTGTGATGGATATTACCCTTGTCACTTTAAGTGCACTTGTTTTATAGTTTAGGAACACAGTATCCAACATCTATTATTTTAAAATGACTTCAGGAAAGAAACATACAGCATTTTGCTTTTGATTAAAGCTGTTACCATTTTCACAAGCACAAACTGAGTTTTTACTATTACAAGTGATTTAGGTGCATATTGATAAATTATTTCCTTTTAATCTCCATTTCTCTATTGTAGTTTGGAAACCTCTCTATTTGGATCATTTAGTTTGCCGTGGCATCTTCTCTAAATACCAATACATCTTGATTCTAATTTTTGTATTTCTTATAAGACCCACTATTGAATAGAATGTTTTTTTGACATGTTCTTGACTGAACATATCGCACATTCTATCTTAAAATATTAATGGCTTAAAGACCCTTGGTTATTCAGATGAACTGACATCTCTCAGCTGTACTCAATCTCCTCTAGTCCCCCCTTCCTGTGGTTCTAGCCTCTTGAGTCATGCCAGATCCAACCCTCCTTGAGCTACTGTTCCTTTGCAGAAAAAATAGTTGCTCAAATACCCAGTAAAAGAACCTAAACCTTCATCAACAGACAAATACAACATGCTGGAGTCATGGTGCCATGTCCCAATGTATCCACCACCTCTGTAACAAGCTTCTACTACATATAAAGCAGAGTAGCTCCACTCCCACTTTCAAGGTAAAGGTAGCTAATTAAATGGGGAGCTTTCAGTTCTACCCTGGGATATCCTGTGTTGCTATCCATGTATTTAGAAGGAACTTATCAATATGTTTATTGTCATAGCCTTTAATACTCTACAAACCGATTGCCTAGAACATAACTATGAGCCATTGAATCGATGAAATCTATGAGTGTGACTGAAAGGAAAAATGAGTTAACAGCAAGGAAACAGCAGATAGCAATTTTTTCTTATCAAAAAATTCATTATTGTACTCCAAAATGTGACATAAAAAATGTTAGTACAGAACAGAAACGTATATTAATGGAACCAAGCTGAAACATTATTGCTTTGAAGTTCATGACTGTGAGAAGTAAACAATATACAGCAGTATCCTCTTGATAAAGTTAAACTGTTTTTCTATGTGTTAACCAAAATACTAGTAAAGAATAATTGATTCTGTATGTTTCAAAAAATGATCACAGGAAACTACATATAACATATTGTTTTTTGATAAATGGCTAGCCATCATGCCTTCACATGCACTTTTAGAAGTGCTAGCAAACAATGAAACTGATTTTGCAAATGCTGAGCTGAGGCATTCTTTCTTTGCAGTTTAGTATAATGAGGATGTAATACTCAGCATTTTAAAATGATTGCAAGCCAAAAACATATAGCATTTTAGTCTTGATTAAATATTATACTATTTTCAAAAGCACAGTGAGACACTTTAGGAAAAATGCAGCTGATTCTGTAGGACAAACAATGGATCTGATCATGAAGAAGCAACATACACAATGCCATATTTTTGTATTGTTTTCCAACTGCGCTTCTTGGCTATCAAGCCTCTGAAAGACTGTCATCCAGATAGCCATAATGGGTGCTTTGTACTCTCATCAGCATTCTGACAGTAAGAGCATTTTTCATTTATAAGCCTAATACTACCCCCAATGGTAATATGACTGTGATGGGTCACCTATGCCCCCCCTCAGTCATATTATATATACCATCATTGGCTTGGTGGCTGTGTTTGTATCCTTCTAACCTAGCTTCTCAATGAATGATGAGCTTCTGCTTTCTAGTGATGCCTTGTTATTGAGTCACAGTGGAAGACATCTGAGACCCCTCCCCCACAGGATGGGCATACCTATCCTCCTGCCTGTGTGGATAAATGTCCAAGTTGCTAGCTGAAAGCCATCTGCCTAACCTGTAGACAGGGTTTGTCCCTTAATGTTACTGACATAGGCTATAAAATTCCATTTTGATATTAATGTTCCCTGTGTTACTTTTATTATTGTTGTAAGAATTTTTTGCAAAGTACTCAAAATTAATTACCTAATTTAAACTTAATAGTTCTTTCACTGCTGTATGTGATTCTTAGAAAACACATTTTGCATTTTGATCTTGTTAAAAGAATTAAACAATGACATTGCTTATAAAAGTACTGCCGGGAACCCTAGCAAACAATTGACTCTGACTCAGGGTTAAGCAGGGTACTATCCATTACACTGAGAGGTTTATCTGGAGGCATTGGCAGTGTTTACAACAGACACCTATGGCTGTGAAAATAATGAGCAGTAAAACTGTCAAACTTCTAGCTGTAAACCTGTATTGCAGTGCAAAGTTAAAAGGATTTCCTACTCAAGGATTATCACTTATAAAGCTTTCTGATTTTTTTTTTTTTTTTTGGCATGAAAACCCTTTATGCTTTGAGTAACTTACCCCCCTTTTTCTGTCATGAGGACAGTAAGTAAAGAAGATGAAGCATTTGCACTTATGCCAAAGGTAATAAAGTTGGGATCTGTTACTCGATTCATTCCTTTAAAGTAAAGATGCTGCATATATGGAATTTCATACAGCTTTACAGATTGTACCAAATGTAGAAAAATTATTACATAAATTCATTGATAAATAATAAATAAATGAAAATAAGAAATATTTTCCACTATTATTATATCCATTGCATAGATGTGCCCATTCTATTTAGAATTTATGGAGATGCAAGATGACTTCCAGGAGTACAGCATTCTAGGTATTTTGCATATGCATACATACATATATACATACATACATACACACACACACACACACACACACACACACACATATATATATATATATATATATATATATATATATATATATATATATATATATATAGATAGATATTTATAGATAGAGAGAGATTACTATAAAATGATCGGACAGCAATTCATGTCACAATATCACACTTGACTGAAAAACACATGACCAAAAATTCATTTGACAGAAACTTGTTTCACTGAATCACAAATCACAAATAAGAGAAAAAAATTCAAACTAACAAAATACATCATAAAAATGTTTTGCCTGCCCTCCTAAGTGTGTGGCTTTCCCTCCACGCCCTCTAAATTAAATATACTAACTCTATCGTTCCACAACCATGGAATAAAAAAAAAAACACCATCCCCAGGATTCTCAAAAGCTTGCACAGCATGCATGATTATTGTAAGAGGAAATTTGGTCAATATGGCAGCCGAGTGATCTACGCACGTGCTCGTTTGATGCTCTAGCACTAGTACTGCATGTTCCCAGCCCTCGTATGCAAATTACCCCATTTGCAGGTGAAAACCATGCAAATGAGGTAAATCTGCCATCCAGGAAGCAAGAATCAGGGCATGCAGGACTAGTGTAATATGCAGAAATGTACTCGGTTAGTAACTGAGTACGGTACTGCAAACTCCAAAATGGAGCTATGACAGTCCCAAATAAAGGCTGCATATTATTGAGGAAGCATGCCAATGGCCAAGTAGAAGGCCATTGGCATTGCAAACCATGCAAAATGTATAAAATACAACTATTATGATATGTCCGCCGATTACGGCCATTGAAGCATAGGGTAGCGACGCACAAATGGGATTGTTGGGGAAATAAGAAAATAAACTTAAAAAAGCAGTCTAACTAAAATCAGTAATCCGCCATGCAAGTCAATGGCAGGCAAAAGACAACCTGGTCAGTGAGTAGTGGTTGCTAAGTGGGGAGGCACAGTGTAACACATGTAACTATGCATTAGCAGGCAATCGGTTTTCCCCAGCATGTGAGGCAGGTCCCAACAGTGTAAGAGTATGAATAACTGAGTGCAAGACTAGGAGGTAGGTGACATCATGTGTGCGAGTGTCAGGCATACTGTCAGCGGATTGGAGCCCTGTGGCTTGGGGCTGCATCCAGCTTAGCACAGCAAAGCCAGGGGGTGTGTCTAAACCTGCCCAGCACATGTAACAAATTGTAAGTAGGTGTGCGCACTGCTCAATGGGATCTACAGGAAGACAAAGGAAGTGAACCCAGGAAATAGCAGCAGTGTGCACATTGGAGTACACCAACTGCGTGGCGTGCCTGCGGGATGAATCAGAAGGGCAATGGGAAGGGAAAGTAGCAGTAGGAAGTTAATCAAGGGGTAGTATGTTTGTGCCAGGTGAAACATATCGGAACCAGCCAATTACACAGGCAGCAGACCAGCCCAGACCAGAACGCCACTATAAACTATGCAAACACCTACCCCTCCATTTTTTCCCCATACCCTACATCTCCGATGTAAACAAGCAGGGAACTTTTAACACTCACAACAGCAAAATGTTAGGGGCTGCAATAGCTATCATACAACTTGTGGAAGAGGCTGAGGATGGTGAGGATGGGACTACTGCCGACCAACCAACATGGAGGAGATGGAGAAGAGTGTACAGACCCAGGTAACCTGCCAAGGGCTACATGAGCTGGAGATAGTGGAGACACTATAGGGTGGACAGAGACCTCCTACAGCAAATTGTTGAGCTGTGCCGGCCACGCCTGACACACAGAACTAACAGAGGGGGAACCCATCCCAGTGGAAACGAAAGTATGTGTAGGCCTAAGAATACTAGCTACAGGTACCTTCCAAAGGCCAACTGGGGATATGATGGGGATCTCACAGGCATCAGCATCGAGGGTACTCCACCAGTTCCTGGATGCCATGCCAGCACATGTCGGTGAGCACGTATATTTCCCCGTCACCTGTGAGGTGTTGGCCAGCAGTATGCATCTCTTCCAGTAAATAGCAGAATACCCTGAGGTAGTGGGTGCAATAGACTGCATGCACATACGCATCAAAGCACCACCCAGTGATCAGGGTAGGATCTACATCAACAGCAAGGGCTTCCTCTCCATCAACTGCCAGGTCATGTGCAATGCCCAGGGCATAATACTGAATGTGTGTGCTGGCTGCCCTGGAAGTTATCATGATTCCCACATCTGGCATCTGACGCACCTGTACCAGAAATTTACCAATGGGGACATCCCACACGGTCACCTAGTGGGGGATGTTGGATATGCACTAGAGCTGTGGCTGATGACACCCATCAGAAACGCACACACACCCAAAGAAAAGCTCCATAATGAGGCACACGCACAAACAAGAATCATAATAGAGCATGTGTTTGGGATGCTCAAGTCACGGTTCCTGTGCCTGGACACATCCGGTGGGGACTTGCAGTACTCACCAACTACATGTACCGAAATCATCTTTGTATGTGCTGTGCTACACAATTTGATCCTGCAGAAACAGCTTCAGCAGGAGCAGCAAGGGGCAGGGCCACATAGCCCCCCACCAATGCCAAGGCCTGCACAGGCCCATAACTGCATACTGCCGTAGTGTGATAGACTAGTTAGGTAGGAATTCTAACCCCAGACATGGCAACTGTGTGTGGGAGTGTGTGTCATTGTTTGTGTATGTGTCTGTCTCTCACTGATTGTGTAGAGAACAATGCCTTTTAGGCTACTCACACCCCTTACTATTCACATACCCAACTTGCGCAAGGTTGCTGATGTCACCCACTTAGAAATACTCCCCTGGGAAAGCTGTAGCCCAATAATCTCTGTAGCACATGCTGTAACTGCATACTGCTGTAGTGTGATAATGTAGTTAGGTAAGAGGTCAAACCTCAGACGTGGCAACTGTGTGTGTGTATGTGTGCATGTCTGCTGTCACTGACTGTATAGAAAGCAATGCTTTTTAGGCTATTCACACCACTTGCAAGTCAAATACCCACCTTTGGCAAGGCTACTGATATCACGCAACTTGAAATACACCTCTGAGATGTTTGTAGCCCAGAAATCTCTGTAGCACATCCTGTAACATCATATGGCCATAGTGTGATTAAGAAGGTAGTTTGGAGTTCTAGCTCCCTACCTGCCGACTGTGTGTATATGCGTGCATGTCTGACTGTGTAGAGAGCAATGCTTTTAGGGTATTCACACTCCTTACATTTCACATACCCAACTTTGGCAAGGCTGTTGATGTCACCCACCTAGAAATACTCCCCTGGGAATGCTGCAGCACAGTAATCTCTGTAGCGCATGCTGTAACTGTGTACTGCTGTAGTGTGATAATGTAGCTAGGTAGGAGATCAAACTCCATACATGGCAACAGTGCGTGTGTATGTGTGTGTGTGTCTGTCCGACACAGACTGTGTAGAGATTAATGCTTTTTAGGCTACTCACACCCCTTACAAGTCAAATATCCTTTGGCAAGGCTGCTGGTGTCATGTAACTTGAAATACACCTCTGGGACGATTATAGCCAAGTAATCTCCGTAACACATCCTCTAACATCGTATGGCCATAGCATGATTAAGGAGTTAGTTGGGAGTTCTAGCCCTCGACCTGCTGACTGTGTGTATGTGTGTATGTCTCACTGTGTAGAGAACAATGCTTTTAGGATATGCAAACCCCTTACATTTCACATACCCAACTTTGTCAAGACTGCTGATGTCATCCACCTACAAATACACCCCTGGGAAGGCTGCAGCCCAATACACTCTGTAGTGCATCCCGTAACTGCATACTGCTGTAGTGTGATAAACTAGTGAGGTAGGAGTTTGAACCCCAAACTTGACAACTGAGTGTGTGTCTGTGTTTGTGTGCATGTCTGACTGTGTAGAGAGCATTTCTTTTTAGGATACTCACACCCCTTACAAGTCAAATACCCACCTTTGGCAAGGCTACCAATGTCATGCACCTTGAAATACACCTCTGGGATGATCATAGCCCAGTAATCTCTGTAGCATGTCCAGTAATATTGTATGGCCATAGTGTGATTAAGGAGTTAGTTGGGAATTCTAGCTGCTGACTGTGTGTGTATGTGTGCATGTCTGACTGTGTAGACAGCAATGCTTTTAGGGTACTCACACCTCTTACATTTCACATACCCAACTTTGGCAAGGCTGCTGATGTCATCCACCTAGAAATACACCACTGGGAAGGCTGTAGCCCAGTAATCTCTGTAGCACAACCTCTAACTGCGTACTACTGTAATGTGATAAACTAGTTAGGTAGGAGTTCAAACCTGGCAGCTATATGTGTCTGTGTTTGTGTGCATGGCTGACTGTGTAGAATGCAATTCTTTTTAGGTTACTCACACTCCTTACAAGTCAAATACCCACCTTTGGCAAGGCTGACGATGTCACTCACCTTGTAATACACCTCTGGGATGATCATAACCCAGTAATCTCCATAGCATGTCCCGTAAAATTGTATGACCATAGTATGATTAAGGAGTTAGTTGGGAGTTCTAGCTGCTGACTGTGTATGTATGCGTGCATGTCTGACTGTGTAGAGAGCAATGCTTTTAGGGTACTCACACCCCTTACATTTCACATACCCAACTTTGGCAAGGCTTTTGATGTCACCCACCTAGAAATACACCTCTGGGAAGGCTGTAGCCCAGTAAACTCAGTTGTGCATCCCATAACTACATACTGCTGTAGTGTAATAAACTAGTTAAATAGGAGTTCAAACTCCAAACCTGGCAAGCAAGTGTGTGTCTGTGTTTGTGTGCATGTCTGACTGTGTAGAGAGCAATTATTTTTAGGATACTCACATTCCTTACAAGTTAACTACACACCTTTGGCAAGGCTGCCGATATCACGCACCTTGAAATACACCTCTGGGACAATCATAGCACAGTAATTTCCATAGCACATCCCATAACATTGTATGGCCATAGTGTGATTAAGGAGTTAGTTGGGAGTTGTAGCCCCCAACCTGCCAACGGTGTGTGTATGTGTGCATGGCTGACTGTGTAGAGAGCAATACTTTTAGGGTACTCACATTTCACATACCCACCTTTGACAAGGCTGCCACACCTAGAAATACACCTCTGGGAAGGTTGCAGACAAGTAATCACCGTAGCACATCCTGTAACCGCATACTTCTATATTGTGAATTAGAAGCGTGGTTTGGTTCCATCCCCATACATGGCAGCTCTGGATGTATCGTGTGTGTCACTGTCTGTGTAGGGAGCAATGCATTTTAGGCTAGTCTATCACAGTCATTTAAAATGCCCTACTTTGGCAATCCTGTTGATGTCAGTCATTCTGAAATACACTTTTGGGCAAGGACTACTCCAGTAATATCTGTGGTGCTTACTATAACTGCATAGTGCTGTAGTGTAATACACTAGTTAGGCAGGGGTTCTACTCCCAAACATAACAGGTGTGTATGTGTGCTTGTAACCCATATCCTGTGTAGAGGTGGTTTTGACTGTGTCACACCTGTGGCCAATGTAGAGTGGGTTTTGCATATTTCTTATATGGTGGCCATACTATATATCACAATGTCCACTGTATAGGAATAATACATGTGATATGGCTGTGAGGCCGTGGTGCAGAGCCATTCCCATACATGTGGCATCAAGGCCAGGCAATCACAGTTAGCAACCCCAGTAATACCCAGAGCACACCCTCACCCCATGTATCATACACACACACATGCCTAGGTAACAGCCAATATGTGAGTAGTACACTGCATATTGGCCACTGATAGTAACTATGGAGTGACAGCGGTGGGCCACAGAGGGCATGACACCCTGTCCATCTGTCCAATATGCACATACATGCAGACAGTGCACCTTTCCCATGTTCCCCAATCACATTATGACCCACAACGGACATACCATGCCTGACAACATGCCCATATGGACAGATGCCACTGACACCAAGGAATGCTGATGGCATACACTCCATGTAGGTGCAGGGTAAAGCTGCTGGCCATTACTAGCTCCTGCCACAGGTGGGCAGGACTGGCACATCTGATGATAATCTGTGTTCACAACATGGGCCGGACACCCCAGGTACAGTTCCACATGTCACTGTACATGCATGTGCGAGGTGTGCACATCCCAGATACCGTCCATGTCATGGAGGAAGGAACACAGACATGGCAAGCGATGCACAGCATTGCCCACATGCAGTAGTCACCCAGGTGACTGGATGGGGGATACAATACCCACCTGTGTGGGCAAATGCAGACACTACATCCCTGAGCCACAATGCAGACCATCATCATGTGGCCTGATGCCAAGGTACACCCATCTCCTAGCCTTGGACAGCCATCTGGTGCAGTCAAATACTACACACCTGTGCAGACATGCACCCATGCATGTCATTACTGGCAACCTGTGTGTCTGTGTGTGTGTTGCATGCTGCAGATGTTCGCATCCACAATCCCTACTACCCCACGGGCATGCTGCAGCATGCTGTCTGATGTCAGACACCTTCCCATCCCCTTTGCTCGTACAGCCCCCATATGACCTGTGTGGTGCATGGGATACCTGCACAGTGATGTGATGTGGTAATCCCACAACTGATGGGTTGTACACCTGGCCCTGCCATGTGTGTCAATGTGTGTGTTTTCTTGTGAGAGTGTGGCTGTGTTGATGTTGGCACCTGTTCATGTCGACAGGCACATGTATGTCACTTACTGTACAGCTACTGTATCATTGTTGCAGATGTCACTCACCATCACATATATGTTCTGAGTGCTCCACAACAGGTAACCCATTTGGTGCATCCAATAATTACAGTAAACTGTGCTATCAGTACATAGTTGTCAGGGGTTTGATACCCTGTCCGGCTCGGTGTGTGACACAAACATGCTTCAGTTTTACCCACCCACTCCTCCCTGACATGTATTTGCCTCTGTCTGCATCCCCCATCACCTCTCAGGTGAATGTGGAGACCTACACCTGCTTTGCTTAGGCAGCAGCATGTGTAATGTAAGTAATGCTTATGATCAGCCGATGGTCTCTGCACAAATCGCTGCCCTCCCCTAGCTGATTGCATGTGAAACAGCTGTGGTAACATTCCCATAGCCAATTGTATGGAAACACACTCCAATACCTAGGAACATCATGGTGGTGTTGGCCCTTTTCACCCACTGTGAGCAGGAACTAGCTCTGTTGTGTGGCAAACAGCATCTCAGATGGATTGTGGTGTGCCTCTTACAACATACACTGTGAAAACAGTGCAACAAACAGGAGGTGGATATGCCTGATCTGACTACAGACTGTAAGTGCCGCTATACTGCATTTGGAGTAATGTTGCTTTAACAGTGTTAGTGTGGATATGGCTGTTGTACATGTCTCAGTACCTGCCATGTAAGTTCCATGTTTATGGGGAATCTCCATCTGCAGAGTCATCTGCAGCCTGGGCAGTGTTGTGTCTGTGGTTGCATGTGTCACCCATGCAGCATCTCTGCTGTTGACTGCTGAAGGTAGTGTGATGATTTCAGTCAGTAGATGGAGAAAGCTGTGGTAGTCACAGACATCATATCCCTCAAAGGACATATGTTGCAGCAACCCTGTAAAGTAAATGTAAGTGGTTATCACAGCAACATGTCAATATTGGCCCTGTGTATGTGCTCCCAGCCACAACTCTGTCAACCTTTGTACATATGTCGTGCATGAAGTGGTGCATATGTGCTGTACACCATACTTTGTGGCATCATATCTGAGAACAAGCCTCTGATATATCTGACTGCTACACATGTTATGTACAGTAGGGGTTACATTACATGACATTACCTGCCCATTCTGTGGATGTTCGTACAATACTAAGGTCTGTGTACCTACGGTGAATGTCGACAGTGTGTGTAGTGTTGATATGTACCTTAGCCTGTGTACAGACTGCGGTAGATGACATTGTTCTAGTTCCCCTACTATCAGATGTTACATGCTGCCCTACTATATGGTACTGTAGTGGCGTACATGTTTGTAGGGCCATAAACACTCGTATCCCATACCACAGACAGCAACCAGACCAAACTGTGTAGCAGGCCAGTATATGTAGAGTCAGTCTTTGAGTGGCACATATGAGGATGGTGTCGAACACATAGTCCAGATACTGTAATACCATGCTAGCTAACCATATGTGGCAGTGGCTGTGTCCACATTGGTTGTGGATATGCACTGCCACACAGGTGTATCTTACCCTGTGCTGTGACATGCCTGTTGAGCCTGCTTTATATGCAGATACATGTGCATTCCCCCTTGGAGGATGTAGGCCGGTGTTGAGCCAGTCTGCCTGCAGCCTGCACAGTGCATTGTGACATGCCTAGCAGCTGAGTGTACCTACCCAGTGGGATGTCATGTGCAGATACCAGCCAGATGTCCCACTGCCGGACCTCTCCTAACAGTCATGTATGTCAAACAGGGCAGTGGGATGCAGTGCAGATATATGTCAATATCTATTGTGTAGTATGTGGCCATGGCACCCTTGTACCAGTGGTCATACCGTTACAGGCCAGGCAGGGGTGTGTGAATGCATGACCCATGGTAGACATCATATACTGGTCGTTATGTGTTATACTCATCTACATGGCCATTCACATCCATATTGTCAGGCATGGTACACATGTGTAGCACTAAGGGCTTATATGTATACCTCTGGACTGTACAGACTGTGTCTGACCCTCGTAATATATTGGCCAAAACTCTGCTGCAGTCCAGAGTGGCATTACGTGCTAGCAGTGGTACTGTACACTGATCTTCTTCGGATGTTGTTCAGTAACCAATGGCACACATGTTATGAGCAGATGTGACCTCCCACACACACCATGTCTGTGAAGACAATCCCAATGACAGTAGTAATAGTCTACTAGTATACCTGCTATACATACCTGACATTCCCTGTAACTACGACACTGGGAACATACAGGCTGGGGTTGGCTTACACTTCATCTCCAGGACATATGGTGAGAATATATGTACATATACCTATTCAGATAGCCAGATATATGATTACACATGGGTACTACCCCCAATTAATACTGTCATGGCAACCACCCACTACAGATTCCCACATCATGTGTGTGTGGTCCCATTACATCTCCTGTGTGATGGGCATCTGTCCTGTGTGTGGAAAACAGTGCTACTGACAGCATGTACCAATACCCCTTACAGGAGAACCAGCACACTAAGGGCAGCCACATATTTGTAGGAGGATCAGGAAGTACAGACAGACTGTGAGTAGTGTTGTGTTATGCTTTGTACAGTACTGGTGTTACAGGGTGTGGGTGTACATACTAGTTTGCCATGAAATGCAGTCTGTCTGCATAGCACACATCTGTGGGCCTACCCTCATGCCGGCCAGAGCTGTGCATATCATGTCTTGTCTGTCCACCATACAGGTCTTGTGTCAGATAATACACTGGCAGTGTGTGTGTTGCATGCTACTGGTACATGGTTACATCCATGACCATCTCTACCATCAATTCCCTGACTAAGAGTATGTTACAGACTATCCTGTAACACCTGCACCTTGCATAGTGTATGGCAACAGTTGTCCACATATGTGCCTGTATTGCAGCCTCTGCCCATCACTTACATACCAAGCTTTGCACATATGTCATGATGTAGGTTGTTGATCCATAGTGGGCTGGGAGTATAACACACTGCCATGTCTGCCTTCAGTCCACTGCCGTTGTAACCCCCACACATATGGTGGGGCTGGGGCCGTATATGTGTGGGCGCCACCTACACAGTACATGTGTGCCCTTATGCACTGCAGAGCCCAGTGTATGTCACAGTGGTATATGGCCCTGTATTACTGAGTCCAGGGGGAAGCACCAGAAATGACCTAGGCTGTTACAAAATGTGGGGGTATCAGGGCTGATCTGCCTTAATGTATCTGGATGTACAGTACCATATACTTTACCTATATACACATTACTGACATGGATCTGGGTAATTCAGGACTACTGCTCCCTGCCATACAAACTGTTCTGTGTGTTGATGTGCTCATAATGGTGTCAGTCATGCCATGTTATGTAGCAGTTACAACCCATGTGTCATATGACATCTATACCAACTACTGTGTTTGTACAGTGTGTAGATAGTGGTTGCTGAGCTACACACCTGGAGTACATACTGTTGATTGTTAGGTATCTTGTGGCCCAGTGTGTCTTTCCTATTGTACAATGTGAATGGCTTGGCCTGGACAGCAACGGCTGTGAACTTTTCCAGACTACTGTATGACTGTAACTGGTCCACTGTAGCATCACTCCATTGATATATTTGTCAATGTCTGAACAGCTATATGGCATGGCATGTAGAACTATAATAGTACACGATTAAAGATTTCCATGTCTGCAAACCTGTGGGTGTTGTTTTTCCTATGACCTCTCTGTGGGTGTATGTTATAGCAACGATTGTCATTTGTATGGGTGGCACATACAGTGTCCAGTCATTCAGGGGTCAACTGTAGGCATAGTGGCTGTTCCATATTGCGTGCACCTACCACTTATGTATCTCACTGTGCATATAACTGAGTGTGTATGTGCAGTCACATTTATATATATATATATATATATATATATATATATATATACATGTGTGTATACCTGTATCTGCATATATGTGTCTGTGTATCTGAAGCCTGGTAATGTTGATGGCTTCCACATAATACATTACCCATGGGAGCCTCACTGTACTGCATGATATGTTACCAATACCAGCTTGACATCATATAGGTGGGATGTAGTACAGGTAACATCATGTGCCCATGTTGTCACTGGCCCTGGTTATGGGATCTCCAACACTTGGTATTGTATTGCAGGGTGGATGTGTTTGGCTGGGGTGATGCCTATTAGTGTGTGGTGCCTCTCAACCCCATTAACGTAACATGTAACCTGTTACACTCCTCTCTCAACAGCTACGTGTGCCTTGCAGTGGCAGCACAACAGTGTTGCACCAATGGGTCGGTAGACATGGGAATCCCATTGAGGTCTGCCACGTGTGTGCATGTGTGCATATCTGTAGGGTACACCATTCCGAGTTCACATACTCCTATCACAATACACATTGCCTCACAGTAGTATGGATATTGTTGTTGTTGCCCATAGGTATGGAAATGCAATGCAGCACCCTACTACCTCACCCTACAGATGGTGACATGTGTGCAATGATAGCCACACAGTTCAGTAGTACTACATACCTGGGTTGGGGTATAGACACAGTGTCGCCAAGTAAAGATGTGTGTGTACGTGGATGGGTTGACATAAGGATGCAGATTATACCTGTACCAGCAGGCTACCGTTCAATTTTGCATGACCAATAACTGTTATACATACCTGTGGCATGTGTGCAACTGTACACCACATATGTCACGGCCATGGTGTCACCACACTGACATACCCTTGTGGAATATGACTCCAGACCATCCTCCTGCTGACACATGTATGCCTGCAGCACAAATGGATGACAGTATGGGGATAACAATTGGTGTTACCAACAGCTGAGATGCATCATAGCTGCATGGCTACACTACCTGACATGTATGCAGTACACATTACCCCTGACTACATTCTACACTGCAGTACATTGCAGCACTCTATCACAGTCACCGTGTGCATCAGAATCATGTTAGCCTGTCCCTGCATTGATGTTATGGATGATAGAGATGTGGCACAGGTAGCATCATATGCACAGGGTGTGTCAAAGGCATGTTAGCTGCATGGCTACACTAACTGACATGCATGCAGTACACATTACCCCTGACTACATCCTACACTGCGGTACATTGCGGCACTCCACCTTGTGCATCAGAACCATGTTAGCCTGTCCCTGCATCGATGTTATGGATGACAAGGATGTGACACAGGTATCATCAAATGCACAGGGTGTGTGACAGACATCTTAGCTGCATGGCTACACTACCTGACATGTATGCAGTACACATTACCCCTGACTACATTCTACACTGCGGTACATTGTGGCACTCCATTACAGTCACTGTGTGCATCAGAACCATGTTAGCCTGTTCCTGCATCAATGTTATGGATGACAGGGATGTGGCACAGGTATCATCATACACACAGGGTGTGTTGCAGGTGTGCCAGAGGCCGAGGGTGGTCCAAACATGTGTCACCATGTGTGTGGGTGAGGGGTATGGTTCATTGATTGGGGCATAGTGATGTGGTGTGTGTCAGTATTGGATCGGCCTAGGAGTGGTTGCATAGTGTGTGGGTATGCATGTACACAGTTCTGCCATATGGCTGCCCTATATGGGTGATGTTGGACAGCTGCAGAAGATAGCTGGCAGGGTGTGCAGTACACTGCCTCCAGCCATGGACATGCTGACTGTGCCTGCCAGGGGTTCCATGGACACGTGCAGGTACAGACCTTGAGGTGCTACTCTTCCCTGATTATGACATATGTTCGCTGTAACCATTTCCCTCCTGGGACTGGCCAGGGCCACGTGCATGAGGCCTGCTGTGGTGTGGTGTGGACAGCAGCCCCTGTGGTGTGCTGGAGTTGGTACTGCCACTATGAGAGTGGCTGGGCATCCTGGCACGTCCACATTGACTGCCAGCTGCTGGTGTCTCTGGCCTACGTCCACGCGGCCGTTGCACCACTCCCACCACATGTTCTAGCACAGACATACCACGGTTGAGGTGGCCAACCATCTCACCCCACCGTCTATCCATGACCTTGGTATATTCACGGAAGGCACCAGCAAGTTTATGGATGTTGCCACTTACAGCTGCAAAAGCAGACCTCTGCAGCCTCAGGCCCTGTCTGGTGTGCATTTCCATACATGCCTGTGCCTCCATTACAGCCTGAAACATGCTCCTAGTGGTACCAGTTGTGGCACCTCTGCCAGGGGCATGATGACCTGAGGTCCTCCCATGAGCACTATGGTACATCTGCCGATGTGGTGGCCTTCAGGACATCCAGTTATGCTGACTGTGACCCGACACAGTTGACATGGACACCACACTTTCCTGGTCATTGCCACCAAGCGCAAACTGTCCCTCTGCTATGGCCACATGTGATGAGGTTTGTAGGGGCACTGTAACTGTGTGCGGGCTTGGGGTGGCTAGGAGGGTGATGACACATGTTGGCACATTGTCGACCCCTGACAACCCCACCTGTGCCTCACCTGTACCATCATCATCATCATCGGTGTCTGTAGGGACACCTACCTCAGTTTGCATGCAGGATGGACCCTGACCCACCTCGCCACCTGTGGGGGGAACAAATACACACATTAAGACCTGTACAGCATTGCATAACAGTACACGCACTCACACGGACAGCCACCTTACTATCTCACTTTCCCCTGAGTTTACAGACAGTCCCACAGTCAGTTACATATGTTCCCCATCCTGCATGGCACTTGCTAATATGCACACATCACTACAGCCCATTAACATATCATTCCTCTCCATGCCTACATGTGTGGTTAGAACACCTGACCTGTTACTCCATCGCCTCCCTGACTTGGGTGGAGTAGGTTGTCCATGGCCTCACTGCTGTCACCCTGTATTACCCTGTGTATGAGCAGTAATGGTGTATGAGGCCCCTATATGGTTGGGGCTGCTACATTCACTACATATGTCACACACCAGAGCCTTATACTACAGTCTTGCTCAGTCCATGCCACATCTGCTGCACAAGTGACCCATCATGCAAACAACAGTACTACCTGGATACACTCAGTGATGTGCTGTGGTAATTCCCCATTGCATTTGTACTGCTGCATATGTGGGTAGCCGGTTACCTATCTGCTGCTGACAATATGATGTGTATACCTGGTATATACTGCACCTCCCAATGCATGCTCCATGCTACAGACCTTGTTATGCTATCAGCTGTTCTGTGTTCACATACTTAACAGGTTGTCCTGGTGTCCCATGTCTCACTCCATGTACAGCACAATCCCAAGGGGAAGTACCGCCATGTGGTCAATCCCGCTATCGCCTGTGCATACATGGACACACACACACACACACACACACACACACACACACACACACACACACACACACACACACACACACACATGTACACACACAACTGTCATGCATTGTCCACACTCCACTAGATTGCACTTGCAAACACAAATGAGACACATACACACACACACACACACACACACACACACACACACACACACACACACACTCCTACATGTGGATTTGCACAGCATTTGTACACACAGTCCTAACATTACCCTTCCGTCAACATGCATTGCATATGGTGCTCAATGGCATGCAGTGCAACTATAGTGACATCATGCTAGCGACAGTTTACATGTGTGTGAGGCATGGGCTTTGTTGGTAGGTGATGGCCCTTCCCTGTGTTGACACTACACCCATGTACAAAGTGTTACTGTGGACCTGTTCTACACCTTGCCATGTACTGTGCACCATACCTCGCAGGTATAGAAACCACTGATGCATCTGTAGTACTGTGTCAGTTATGTCAGCTGCAATGCTCACAGCCACTATGTGTTGTAGCAATTCATACCTGGGATGATATGTGAACAGTTATCAGTTATGAATGCCTGATGTCTGTGTTACAGATCACAACATCAGCAGTGCATGTGTGACCAGTACATTACTATTACACTGACAACCAGCAGACCTTACCATGGCTGTGAGGGGTGCCCTACACAAGTTCCAGACCTCTGCATGGTTGCAAGGTCTACTCATGTGCACATCCCTTGGAGTGCACACACTGCTGTCATGAGTGCTGTGGGGTCAGGGTTATGCCTGCAACATTTACTTAACCTGATTGTGTGCAGCTGCAGCCATGGTGGTGTTGAGTCACATGTGTCTCTACTGTAGGCCATGTGTCCTGTCACACTTCACATCCCTGTGGACACATTGCACATTGACAGGATGTTAGTTATCTTGCATGTGTCTGTTGTACCCTTCCGATACTCCAGCATGGTCTCTACTGTGATGCAATACATTTCACAGCAACAAAACGTGAATGTGTACAGCATGCAGTATGGGTAGGTGTGTTAGATGGACGTGTGCATGGGATATCCCATAGCTATTACATGCCCAGTTAATCATCATGCATGAACGCGAACCATATTCACCGGCTATGGGCTGCTGCCATGGTTGTATCCTGGAGGGACCTACATAGGAGTGTGAGAAACCTGATGTCAGTGGCCACAGCTGTGGCATTCATAAAAGGTGAGTGCAGCATTACGTTACATCAACAGTAGAATTATACAATATTACAGCTTATACACAACTGTTTATTGCTACTACACAGCAGCAGACTATGTATATGACATCTCAGTTTTGCATGATGTACCTGTACAGAAGCAGATGCATACACAAGAGTGGGGTACCAATGTGCCCTGGGGCCTTACCTTCACACTCCTCAGCTGGTGTGTTGTTAGCACCTACCTCCAAGATGTTCACTGCCAGGTGTTGATGCTGCAGGTGGACAGGTGCCACAAGGCTGCTGAGAAGCTCCGCACATGGGTGAGGGGTGGGTGGGCAGGTTGCCTCCCCCTGTTGCAAGGTGGTGTCCCCTTATGGCACCTGCACGCTGACTTACATGGCGAAGCAGGTTGGTGCAATGATGCTGGACCTGCTCATAGCTGCGGTTATGCAGTTCAACACCATTGACCCTGTGGACTAGCTTGTTCCACAGGGCGGTCCTCTCCTGCTGGTCGTGGGCTGTCCACCCAAGCAGCAGTATGTAGTGCTGCACCAGGTGGTCAATAATGATCTCTGTCTCAGTGGTGCTGTAAGTGGGAAGATGACTATGTGACATGTTTCCTGGAATTCATAAAGATGGAAACAGGTCTGAGCCACCCATAGAGCAGGATTACCATAGTTCTTAATACACATATTTGTCTCCCCCCACCATATAAGCTACAACAAACTGTTCACAGACCGCAATTGTTATGTCAACTGCTTACCTACCATTGGGACATATGTTGATTTGTACCAAGCTTTGTGCTATGTGTATGTGCCACGCTTTGTGCTATGTGTTTTTAGCCATGCTCCCTGTGGGGACACTTATCTTTGCTGGCCTTTTTACAGACTATCTCACCTGCATGCCGTTGTCAGTGCCACTATATATATGTGTATAAATATACATCTATGTACATATATGTGTAGATATGTGTTGTACGTTGTTGATATACCTATGTCTATATGAGTGTCTGTGTATCTGTACACATACACATCACAGTCTGTATCACACTGATATGTGGAGTGCATACAGACATCTGGTTTGCATTCTGTAACTGTCTTTTATTCACAGCTGCACTGTTCTGCCTTGCTGCAACACAGACAGGTGCCACATGAGAACACAGACTAACATTAGGGTGGTATATATTGTGTGGGATTCCTGATACACCTATTACACACCTATGGCATTTGTGCATGCTACATTACACATTAACATGACTGTCCTGCAAGTGGTGTGCTCTGACACCCATGTGTCTATCATGACGGCAGTACATCCAACACCAGCTATTGTCTACACTAAAATAACATACACAGATATTATGGCTGACATCTTTGTCATTCATTGCTGATCTGCACAGTTGACGGGTATGTCCCACTGCTTACAGGGACAGACAGTATTGTCTAGAGCAGCTGTTCAGCAGGACATCATTACAGGGACAACTACAGATGGTACGTATCAGACATTCTACATCATATATCCTATTACTCTATACCACATACTACATTAAATTACATACAGTTATGTTTTACATACCTTTTATTCTTTGGACGGGTGTGACACCTTCCTGGTTATGACTTGTAGGTATTTGTTTCCCACTGTGTGAGTATCATTTAATATTTTCTTTTTTTTTTTATTTCTCTCTCTTTCTCCCTCTCCAGTAGAGTGAATGAGATGGTTTGAATGGATTTCAGTATGGCTTTTGTAGGTGATGCACATGATCAGGTGATGGGCTCTGCACCAGTCAGTGTGCAACAGTTGCTGTGTAGTGATTCACTTAACAATTGTCATGGCAACCCAGTACTATAAATTTCTTACTCATGTGGGCGTTGTCCCTTCACCTTTCCAGTATGGAGGACATCCTTCCTGTATGTGGGCAGCAGTGTTACAGATGGCAGGTTGCAGTACCTATTACAGTGGGGCTTGCTGACACAGGGCAACTACACAAACTTAGTTCCAGACCTACAGATAGAGTGAGTAGTGTTGTTATGTGCATTGTATATTGCTGGTTTTGCAGTGTTTGTGTGTACATAGTAGTTTAGGATGGAATGCAGTCTATCTGCATAGCTCTCAACAGTGGGCCTGTCCACATGATAGCCAGTGGATTGTCTGTTTGTTTTTGCCTGTGCATCACACAGGTCTTGTCCTAGATATATCTCCAGCAATCTGTCGGTTGCATGCTATCAGTACATGGCTACTTCCAGTTTTGTTCCTAATGTGTTAATCCGCATAAAGGTATGTTGCAATAAATCCTGTAACACCAGCAGTTTGCAGAGTGTGTAAGAGCAATATTACGAGTATGGCCCTGTGTTCCTGCCTCTTTCCTCCACATATATGGCTGGCTTTGTCCTGCTGTGATACGGTTAGGGGTTGTTCGGTATTAGCCTATCATTATTTACTGCTAGCATTCCTGCTATCATCCCAGTAATATCATGGACTCCCACGACATTTGTTGGTCAGGGTCCGTACATGTGACAGATACATAGATATTATCACAGTTAATAAATGTCCCCCTAGGCCTTGACTACAAGGTGTAACTGGTGGCTGCTGAACTACATCTGTTATTGTTTATTGTTACCTATCTTGATGGCAAATCCTTTGTCTACAGTTGTATGAATTGATGGGCTTATCCTGGACAGCATAATATGTTATATATCCGCACTGTCTGCATCTAATTTTTTGTGTGAGCCTTGCATTCCACACTCATTAAATAAGTCCTGATCTATGTGCTGTAAGTAATGGCATACATTATTGTAAAATACACCATTAAAAGTTGTCTGTGTATACATACCTGTGTGTCATCTCATGTTCTTTGAATAGTGTGTGGGTCTATGTGTAATGCAGTACTGCTGTTTAAGTGTAAATGTCATTTAGTAGGTTATACAGCAAAACAATGTTGATATATCGATTTCACATGGAAAATAGAATGTGCTGCAGTGGGAATCAAACCAGGAATGTGTGCACGTTAGGTGGATGCTCTGCCAACTACACTATTGTACTTCTGCTTAATTTGCATATTTCTACCTTAATGTTATACCCAGGCTCCCTTTCCCTGGCCCCTGAGCTCCACGTGCACAGCATCCATCCATTCTCCAGTTGCTAGCCCTGCCATACCACACCTCCACACATTTACACATTTTCCTCTCCACATCTTGGTACTCCTCCATTTTACTGTCCCGATGCAACCTTTTGCAGGCTTTTCATCCATTTAATCCATGTACATTCGAGCCTTCCCTTGATCCTCCTCCGATACTGATGGAAATATCATTGTGACCCACAAAGTCTGGTGCGTCCTGCCAGGGACGGACCTGTTGTTGTGTCATGAGTAGACATTGCTGGTCTACACTGTTTCTCCCACTGGTAGCATCCTGCCAGGGGTTTGAGAAGCAGTGGTTTGCTCATACACCAGACCTGCCTCATGTCCCGCTTCCACAGATGAAACACGCCCCCACGGCGTGCCCCATTTTCCATTCCTCTCTTCAGTATTATACAAGACTACAGTTCTCACAGTATGTGTGGACAGGCACTGTTCATTGATACTCATAGACTGCTTGGAATACTGTGATTGAGCACTGTGCACATGTTTGCTGGTATTAATGTACATACTTACATACATGTCCTATACCATTGACTGACTGTGCTGGATGATATGTTTGTGATAACAGCAGCTGATGTATATCTGCCATGCCTTTGTGGTAACTCACTTGGACTATAGTGTGCAGGGTGGGGGGTGGGAACCTGGGAGTGCTGATTATGTTGTTACTGGCCACGATGAGGGCTGTGGGCTACAGCGTGCCTAAGGCACTATGGGGGAAGTGTAGGCGGGTATGCACTGGTGTGCACGAGGTTCAGACTTGCTGACCTCCAATTATGGCATCTTACACTGGATTGGCCTCCACATTGCTTAACTAGTATGGGCATTGCTTACCACCGCCCAAACAGGTGTACTCCTGCTTGCTGCCACATACCCCTTGTGCTACTTCATGAACATGTCAGTATTATATATGCTTAAGTCAGGTGTACATGTCAGGTATGACTGTTCACGAAGGTCAGTGTAAGGTGAAGTGGGATTCCAGTTTAGTAGTTCTGGATAGGTTACACTCAGGTATTCGGGTTAGGTTTAGTTATGCCATACCTGTGTTATAGGCCAACAACAGTCTGATGGTTCATCTACAATGGTCCTTAGATATAATCACCTCTCCCAATATATTGTTTCAGCCATTAACTATGCATTGCACTTTGGTCTTAAGGATGCAAGTAAGGAAATTCTTGGCCAGAGACAACAACAGCAGGTTACACAACAATGGGAACTATTACAAGAAGATTTACCACTACAAGAACAACAGGGGCCGAGGGCCCAATTAAGTGTATCATGTGACAGTGGGAGTTTATACTGGGATGAAGTACTGGTGACTGTGAGTCCTTTGTTGATTGTGATATACCTGTTGAACCCTCACATTGTGATATAGTTAAGAAAGAAGACTTTACTATCTATAATTATACTGCAGTGACTATTAACAATGTTCACCACAGCTTATTGAGCAAGGGTACAACTTTTGTTCCTGAGTTTTCCTTGGATATTGCTGATGTGTTGATCAGTTTGAAATTGTACACTAGACAGCTTAATTTAAAGTTATTTTTTAATGGTAATTCTTTAAGCAAGGACAAAGTTTCATTGCACAGAAGTAGCTTATTCATAGTACCTCCAAATGTAGACCTATTCGTTTTTGAGAGGCTCTGTGAAGCCAAAATGAGAAGGATTTTGAATTCTAACAAAAACAGAATGGTCCAAGACAACTTGGCCACTGAGGAGAGAAAGATACTATTTAGTTTAGCCAACAATCATGAGTTACATTTGATGAAACCTGACAAAGGTGGGGGCATGGTCATTATGTCACAGTATGACTATGCCTTCAGGATGTCTGAAATTTTAAATGACCAGTCTACTTATATGCAGGCCAATATCAATGAGGTTAACAGGGCCTATTCGAAAATTGATTTATTTTTGTTAGATGCACTATTTCAGGGTATGTTGGTGAGAAAGAACACAAGTATCTGTCAGTTCCACATCCTGTTATTCTGGTAAGTTTTGGCATACCGAAGACACACAAGTCTATTTCTAACCCCCCTTTTAGACCCATTCTGGCTGCTAAGGGGTCTAAAACTGAGCCATTGACAGCTTTTGTTGATTCCTTTAGCAAGATAGTTTTGGGGGAATCTGAAAATATTTTAAGGGACTCATGGCATTGTTTAGAAAGACTTAGGGGTGTTGATTTATCTGAGCCCTTCACGTTTCTTACCATAGATGTGACAAATTTATTTACCACCATACCCCATGAGGAGGGCCTTGATTTCTTTAGAGAAAGCTTAGTCAACAGCAAAACTTGCAATAAGAACAGGATTGACTTGCCAGTTGAGTTAATGGAATTGGTCCTTAAGAATAATTTTTTGCTCTTCGAAGAGGAAATTTACCAAAAAATTGCAGGAGTGGCCATGGGAGCCAAGTATGCTCCTGTGTTTGCCAACTTGGTACTTCTATACTGGGAAGTAAATGATATCTTCACATCTTGATTTATGTCCAAGATTATATTATATAACAGATTCTTGGACAATATTCTGATTCTATGGAAAGGTACTGAACAGGAGGCCAATGAATTCCTTGAAATTTGAAATAACACCACTACTTTTTTCAGGTTCACCAACTTTTGGCATGTGTGTGAGATAAATTATTTAGATATCTATTTGAATTTTGATGGGGAGATTCTTGAAAGTGGTATCCACAGGAAGGAAATTTTTTGAATTCCATGCTCCATTTTAGTAGTTGTCACCCTTATCACCAGAAGAAGGGAATCATCAAGGGGCAGATGGTTAGACTATCGAGATTGGTGAGCAACTCTGATACTTTGAAATGTGAGTTGTTTCAACTTGTAGGGATATTTTTAGATAGGGAATATCCGTTAAAATTAATTTTGATGGTCAAACATGAAGTTTTAAAGAAGAGAGATACACTTTACCAACCCATACTTTGTGCTGGGTTACCAGTAAAACCACCCCAACAACAGTCTGATGGTTCATCTATAATGGTCCTTAGATATAATCACCTTTCCCAAGATATTGTTTCCGCCATTAACTATGCATGGCACTTTGGTCTTAAGGATGTGAGTAAGGAAATTATTGGTCAGAGACCTAGGATAGTATACAGTCGAGGGAGAAATGTTAAGGACAATATGGAGATATCTAGTTGCAAGTCTTTATATCTAGAATGTACACATGTGGGACCTGTAGGGTGTGTAAGTACATCAATGATGGCCCATATGTGTCCATACCTGGTTACAGTCATTCTTTGAGCTCCCTGGGAATGTGCAGCTGTAACACTAACATGTTAGTATATATTGCCACCTGTATCAGCTGCACCTGTTTTTATGTGGGCAAAACTGTACAAAGACTTAAGGAAAGGATTACTGAACATGTTAGGGCCATCAGAAATAAAGATGCTCACAATGCACTCTTTAGGCATAGTACATGTTGTACTAATTTTAAAAAGTTTATTTTCTTTGTCATTGACAAGGTGAAAAGTAGTGAAAGAGGAGGTGACTTGAAACTAAAGGTGGAGAATTTGGAGACCATGTGTCAACTTAGGCTAAATGCTATGCATCCACATGGCCTCAATGACAGTATTGCTATTCTTCCTACACTTAAGGCTAAAGCAAATGTGATTAAATACATTTTGTTTATATATTTAACAACGTATATCAGCATCACAACATCTTATATCTTCAAGCATATTGTACAAGTGCATTTTTATCTTGTATCTTGGTTCAATTATGTTTTTATATTTCATGTATAATCAACTGTTTTTTTTTTTAATTTTTGCGATGATGTCATTCAATGTGGATTGGTCAGCAGTTAGAGGATGGAGTATTTAAATGTTGTTTGTACTAACCAACATTCCTCTGATGAAGCCATTTTTATGGTGAAAGCGCTCAGTCATTGGGATCTTTGTGTTTTGTGCTATTAAATCGGTGATACCATGTTTGTGTTGGGACTTTTTTTATTTTTATTTCTGTGTTGTAGAGTAGATGTGAATAGTGAAGGTATAGGTGGGTAGGTGGAGGGGGGAACATTTTAACTGTATAGGCAGGCCGTTCAACTGATTGGTGGCAGAGCAGTAGTGCAGGTTTGCAGGGTGTTGGGATATGTATGCGAGGCAGGACAAGAGGTGTCAGTGTCAGTAGTTGGTGTAGGGGTATGGAGTGTTAGTTGGGGGGGTGGACTTCGCCAAGTGGTGAGCAGGTGGTGATCCAAGTGTACTTGAGTTTTCCCTTCATGTGTTATTTACATGTGTCGTCTGGCACAGCTGCGGTAATACACCTGGATTGGGGGTTCCAGATTCTGTCAATTTAGATGTGTGGAGAGTGTCACCTACTTGTGACTATGAAGTTTACTAGGAATGAAACAGGGGTCAATAGGTAAGTGGTGTTATTGGGCCACACAGAGGGGCTGATAATAGGGGACATGTCCAGGGATGTGCAGGATGGCTGACAGGAAGGTCCACAGCTGGCCATATCTTCTACAGCAACAGCTGTGTATATACCCTGCATTTGGGAGTAGGTCTGGAAGCTCATATCCCTGGGTGGGGGTGAGGACAGCAATAATACCTTGTGATGCCAATTAGTTTGGCTTACATGCCTACAGTGGAGTGTTGTGACCATGTGTTCTTTGGTGTCATTTAGTGGGTTTGCAACAACACATCTGGTTATTCCTCCCTTTGCCCTGTAAACTAAACATTGCTGCTGTGGGACTCGTACCAGGCGTGGCTGCTCATTAGGTGTCAGGTCTGCCCAATGGACACTATTGCTGACATGAATGGGGCAGTCCACATAGAACTGCTCCAGCCAACATCTGCATGCCTAGGCCCATAATTACATACCCATAGTTCCCTACCCACACCTCCTCTTCGGCACTCTTCCTTACTCCGGGTGCAGTTTGGGTCTGGCCACACCAGTACACACTGCCCACTCCCTACTTCTCGGGACCCATCACGTATGTTGTCTCGACCCATGGATCATCAGGCTTCCCAACATTGTAGTCTGAGTACATGCGTGCACTGCTGTAGGACATCTGTGTAATGCCTGGAAACCCGAATACCCACAGAATTTTTGGGTTGTCCCAAAAGGGAGATTCTTATCTTTGTTTCAAGATTAGACTCTCCCACTGGTAGTATCCTGCCTGTAGTCTGCGAAGCAGTGGTTTGTTTATTTTTATTGTGTTTTTGTATGTTTCACCTGTCTAGCTTGGGGGGGGGGTTTGATGCTACGTGTTACACGCTTGTTGATTGGGCCCCTCACCCCCATTGGCACTGCCTGTGAACATATGTAATTCTTAACTGCTGTATCATATCCTAGCTATATATATATATATATATATATATATATATATATATATATATATATATATATGTGTATATTTACACACACACACATATTTATACATATATATATATATATATATATATATATATATATGTATATATATATATATATATATATATATATATAATGACATATGGATGTATGGGTGTCTGCATATGTATATATCTATATGTGGGTATTTATATATGTCTGTCTATGTAGGTATACATTTGAACTACAGAGAGGGAGAGGTCAATATATATATATATATATATATATATATATATATATATATATATATATATATATATATATATATATATATATATATATATATATATATATATTTATATATTTAGTTATGGGTATGTATACACACACACATACCTGTACATGTCTGGCTACATATCCTGTAATGCAGACTTTTATTGCTGGATACTGTGTTTCGTGTGCATAACGCCGACCTTGTGTGCCATGTATGCTTTGCGATACCTACAACTAAATTCATTAGTGTAATCTAAGTCACACATGAAATCTATTGTTAGTACCAGGGTAACATTCGTCCCATGTGGGAAAACCCAACCATTGGGAATTCAACTGTCACCTACACCCAGAGTTACAAAGGTAACCATGGTTATGTGCATGTACTACAGCATGTGCCAGACCTAGGATACTTGGGTAAGGATGTCATACGGGATGGATCCCGGGGGGGGGGGAGAGTGGAGGGAGGCCAATGTGTGGTGGTGTGGTAGCTATGGGCCGGTAACCAGGGTAGGGATGGTGGCTGTGTTTGTGCAGTGGGTGTGGGGAAGCGGAACTATGGGTAATTAAATGTATGGGTCAGGGATGGCCTTGGTTGGATGGGCCTGTACTGCTCGGCCTGCCTAGTGGGTGGGGGAGAGGGGGATGTGATGTCAACATGTGAAACATTACAGTGGGCTAATTTAAATCCCTATTTCAATGACACACATACAATACAATGAGCTTGGTGGTGTATTGCAGGGTGGACGTGTTTGGCCTAGTGGGGGTTATGCCAATTTGTACATGACGTATATTGTTTGGGGCCACTCAAGCCCATTGATAGTGCATGTGGACATATATGTGTCTGTTAGTCTACCATTACTATCTACAGATGTCTAGCCATATATACCTCTGTGAGTATATATATTTGCTGACATATTTCTATCTATGTCCGTATATACCTATGAAGACATATATATGCGTACATACATGTAACTTGCTGTGTATATGTGGACATATAGATGTTGACATATATATGTGCAGTTGTTGGCATTTGCATGTATATCTGTTCATATATTTGCATATATATATCTATATGTGTATATCTCTGGATATTTCTGATACAAATATATATATATATATATATATATATATATATATATATATATATATATATATATCTATGGGTTCCGGACGTTTGCTCGAATGAGCAAATGACCGAAACCCAAATGACTGGACATACTTACGTGAAAGTGCTTTTCAGCGAAGAAGCACTTTCGCGTAAGTATGCCTGTTGCCGAGGCTGTACTACGGTGTGGGTAAGGGAAATTTCCCTTTTATCCACTGTAGTGTGATCTTGGATGGAGAATATTAAAGTAGTGGGGGTGTGGGGGGCACAGCCCCCCACATGGGGGTGCAGGTGGGCGAAGCCCCCCTGCTAAAATGTTAATGTAGTGTTTTTTTAACATGCTTTAATGAAAGCGCTTTTTTGATAAAAGCGCTTTCATTGAAGTGTGTTCAGTTTTTATGGATTTGGATGTTTGCTCATTCGAGCAAACGTCCTAGATATATATATATATATATATATATATATATATATGTATATATATATATATATATATATATATATATATGTGACTACAACTATAGATATGTTGCATCCGTTTAGATAGTTATATATTTGCACACACACGTCCATCTAGCTGTAGGTATACATTCTCTGTGCTGTTGCATGACTGGACTGGATGATATGTTTCTGACAACATCTACTTCACTCGTATCTGTCATGGTTTAGAGGTAAATCCCTTTGTCTATGGTATGCAGGGTCCTTGGTTCAAGGCCTGCAGAAGCTGTTTTTTTTTTCTGGGCAGAACATGGGCCATTGGGTACAGAGTGATTATGGCACATTAAAACAGTTGTATGCAGGTGTGCGCTGAGCTGAGCTCTGCTAACCTCCAGTTACAGTTTCTAACACTCAGTTAGCTTCTACATTTCTTATTCTGTATAGGTAATGCTTACACCTGCACAAACACACTTAAACATGTTTACTAGTGCTCATATATGCGTACTCTTCTTATGTGTGCTTACACCTGCCTACTAGTGACTCATTCTGTCTGACACTGATATGTCACATGTGCATATCTTCCGGTACTCCAGTTCATATATTTCAGCTTTTTCGAGGGTCTTGCAACAAAAATATTGTTCATAATGTGCTTTGCCGTGTAAAATAGACTGTGCTACAGTGGGATCTGAACCAGGAATGCCTGCTCATTGGTAGGATGCTCTACCTACTAAACTATTGCTGTTCTGCTTCATTTGCATATTTATACTATATTTTAATACCCATGTTTCCTTCCCCTGGCCCCTGAACTCCACGTACACAGCATCCATCCGTTCCCTAGTTGCTAGCCAAGCCATACCTCACCTCCATACATTTCTCTCTCTGTACGTGTCGGTACTCCTCCATTATACTGTCTCGTCCCAAGCTTCAGCAGGCTCTTCATCTGTTTAGTCCATGTACGGTCGAGCCTTCCCTTGATCCTCCTACGATACTGGTGGAAACACCTATGTGACCCACAAGGTTTGGTTCATCCCACCAGGGATGGACCTGTTGTTGTGTCATTGGTAGACTTTGCTGGTCTACACTGTTTCTCCCACTGGTAGCTTCCTGCCAGGGGTTTGGGAATCAGCGGTTTGCTCACACACTGGGCCAGCCTCATCTCCCGGTCCTGAGGAACCAACGCCCCATGTGTGACATTCTGTGCATGAAGCACACCGACACGCCCCCACGGCATGCACCGTTATTCATTCATCTCTTCAGTATTATACAAGACTACTGTTCTCACAGTATGTTTGGACAGACACAGTTCATTTATACACATAGACTGCTCAGAATACTGAGACTGAGTGATGTGCACATGTTTGCTGGTATTAATCTACATACCTACATACATTTCCTATATGGTTGAATAACCATGCTGGATGATATGTTTGTGATAACAGCAGCTGAATGTGTATCTGCCATGCCTTAGTGGTAACTCAGACTATAGTGTGCAGGGTGGGGGATTGGAACCCGGAAGTGCAGATTACTTTGTTAATGGGCACAACGAGAGCTGTTGGCTACAGAAGGCCTAAGGCACTGTAGAGGAAATGTAGGTGGATTTTAGCTGGTGTGTGTGAGGCTCTGATCTGCTGACCGCCGGTTACGGTGTCTTATACTTGGTTGGCCTCCACATTGTTTAACCAGTGTGGGCATTGCTTACCGTCAGCCAAACAAGCTTAATCCCGCTTGCTGCAGCATACCCCTGCACTACTTCATGTATTTAGTTCACATTTGTTGTCCGGGACAATCCAGTTTAACAGTTCTAGATAGGTTACACTCAGGTATTCAAGTTAGGTTTAGTTATGCCATACCTGTGTGTTAGAGTAGAAGTGAATAGTGAAGGTGTAGGTAGGTCGGTAGAGGGGGGAACATTATAACTATATAGTAGGCTGTTGGAATGATTGGTGGTGGAGCAATAGGGAAGGTATGTAGGATGTTGGGATTTGTATGCGGACAGGACAGGAGGAGTCTGTTTCACTAGTTGGTGTAGGGGTATGGAGTGTTAGTTGGGTGGGGGATTCACCAGGTGGTGAGCATGTGCTGCTTCAAGTGTGCTTGAGGTGTTTCTTCATGGGTTATTTACATGTGTCATGTGGGACAGCTGAGGTAATACACGTGGGTAGGGGGTTCCAGATTCTGCCGATATAGTTGGGGAAGAGGGTGCCACCTACCTGTGACTGTGAACAGTAATAGTAATGAAACAGGGGTCGATAGGTAAGTGGTGTTAATGGGGCACATAGAGGGGCAGATAGTAGGGGAAATGTCCAGGGATGTGCAGGTAGGCTGACGGGAAGGTTCACAGGTGTCCATTTCTTCTCCAGCAACAGCTGTGTATATACACTGCATTTGGAGGTAGGTTTGGACACTCACACCCCTGGGTGGGGGTGGGGATAACAATAATACCTTGTGATGCCAAGTAGTTCGGCTTACATGCTTACAGTGGGTTGTTGCCTCCATGTGTTCTTTGGTGTTATTTAGTGGGATGTGCAACAATACATCTGGTTATACCATACTTTGCTATGTAAAATAGATTGTGCTGCAGTGGGGCTCATAGTGGGACTGGCTGCTCATTGGGCGGTGGCTCTGCCCAATGAACACTATTGCTTACATCCCTGGGATGATCCAAATAGAACCACTCCAGCAAACACCTGCACGCCTAGACCCATAATTACATACCCATAGTTCCCCCCACTCGCACCTCCTCTACAGCACTCATCCTCACTCTGGGTTCAGGTCAGGTCTAAACACACCACTACACACTGCCCACTCTCCACTTCACGGGACCCATCTTGTACGTTGTCTCGATCCATGAGTCATCAGGCTTTCCCACCTTTGTATTCCAGGTACGTACATGCCCCACCTTCAAAGGTCATTGCAGGGGCATCCTCCTATAACAAGACAATTTTTGGGGTATCCCGCAAGGGACGCTCCTGTCTCAGTTCCAAGATTAGACTTCTCGGGTCCACTGTGTTGTCCCCCTCCCCGGTTGTATCCTGCCTGTGGCCTAAGGAGCAGTGGATTGTTTACATTGTTTGTATGTTTCCCCCTGTCTGGCTGAGGGGTGTTAATGCTACGCATTACACGTTTCTTGATTGGACCCTCACTTCCATTGGCACGGACTGTGAACATATGTCATTCTTAAGTGCCATGTCATATCATAGCTGTATATCTGTGTATATCTCCACACACACACACACACACACACACACACACACACACACACACACACACACACACACTCTCACACACACACACACACACACACACATATGTATATATATATATATATATATATATATATATATATATATATATATATATTGCTGTATATATATCTAACGACATGTGGATGTATGGGTGTCTGCATATGTATATATCTATATGTGGGTATTTATATATGTATCTATCTATGTATGTAAACATTTGTACTACAGAGAGGGGGAGGTATATATCTATTTAGTTATGGGTATATATACAAACACACATACCTCTACATATTTAGCTACATATCCTGTAATGTTGACTGGTGTTTCATGTGCACACCTGCCAATCTTGTGTGCCATGTATGCTTTGCGATATCTACAACTTAATCCATTAGTGTACAGAATCACACATTAAATCTATTGTTAGCACCAGGAATACATTCATCCCATGTGGGACAACCCAGACATTGGGTATTCAACCTTCGTCTACACCCAGGGTTACATAGGCACCCATGGTTATATACATGGACTACGGCGTGTGCCAAACCAAGGATACTTGGGTTGGGATATCATATGGGATGGGTCCTAAGGGGGGGTGGGCAATGTGTGGTGGTGTGGTAGCTATGGGCTGGGAACCAGGGTAGGGATGGTGGCTGCGTGTGTGCTGTGGGTTGGGGGAAGCAGAACTGTGGGTTATGCATGTATAAGTTGAGGATGGCCTGGGTTGGTTGGATCTGTACTGCTAAGCCCGCCTAGTGGGTGGGGGAGAGGAATATATGATGTCAACATGTGAAACATAACAGAGGGCTAATTGAATTCCCTAGTTCAATGACAGACGTACAATACAATGAGCTTGGTAGTGTATTGCAGGGCGGATGTGTTTGTCTAGTCGGGTGGTATGCAAATTAGTACATGATGTATATTGTTTGGGGCCTCTCAGGCCCATTAACGGTGCATGTGGACATATATGTTTCTGTTCATCTACCATTGGTATCTACAGATGTCTGACCATATATACCTCTGTGGGTATATATATTTGCTTACATATTTCTAACTATGTCCGTATATACCTATGGAGACATATATCTGCGTATAGATATATATATATATATATATATATATATATATATATATATATATATATATGTCACTTGATGTGTATATGTGGACATATAGATGTTGACATATATATGTGTAGTTGTCGGCATTTGCATGTATATCTGTTCATATATTTGTGTATATATATATATATATATATATATATATATATATATATATATATATATATATATGTATATATCTCTGGATATTTATATATATATATATATATATATATATATATATATATATATATATATATATATAGATAGATATGTGACTGCATCTATAGATATGTTGTATCCATTTAGATATATTTGCACATACACACCCATCTAGCTATAGGTATACATTCTCTGTACTGTTGCTTGACTGGGCTGGGGTTATGTTTCTGACAACATACGATTTCTGCATATCTGGCATGGCTTAGTGGTAAATTGTTTGTGTATGGTGTGCGTGGTCTTGGGTTCCAGCCTTGCAGAAGCTGTTTGTTTTGTTGCCTGGAAGAATACCGGCCATTGGATACAGTGTGCTTAAGGCACTTTCAAGTGGTTTTAAGCAGGTTTGCACAGAGGTAAGCACTGCTGACGTCCAGTCAGAGTGTCTTGCACCCAGTTAGCTTCTCCTTTGCTTAATCTGTGTTGGCAGTGCTTAACCCCGTGCAAACACATTTGCACATGCTTACTAGTGCTTACATATGCTTACCACTGCTTATCTGTGCTTACGCCTATTTACTGCTGGATTATTCATTATGATACTGACTCTTCACATGTGCATTTCCTGCAGTACTCCTGTTCATAAAAATTATGTTATTTAGTGGGTTTTGCATTACAAATGTTGCTTATACCAGGCTTTGCCATGTAAAATAGACTGTGCTGCGCTGGGACTTGAACTGGGAATGCCTGTTCATTAGGCAAATGCTCTGCCCACTACACTATTGCTGACATGTTTCATTTGCATATGTCATCCTTGTTATCCTCTTCAGCCTTTTGGGCTGCTTTCACCGTGGCTGAGCAATGGGCACACCTGCGCACCTACGGTTAGCTGTACTCAGAGCTTTAGACAACAATATGGGGTTTCTTCTTTTCATCTTTATGTCTTGTTGCTGTTGTACGCATGGGGGACTGTTGGTGGGGATATGCGGACACCTATGAGTGGACACCGCTCATTTATTTCCACTTTCTGCTGTTCTCCTTTGCAGGGGCATGTTTATTCTGAGTGCTCTGCTCTCAGACACGCCCCTTGCACTTGTACTATGCCTAGGAGGTCGAGCAGTGCACCTTCATTAATATGCATGGCGCGCTGCCATCCTGCTCCTAAGAGGCCACTTCCGTGCAGGACTACACTAATCCTGCATGGAAGACTAGAAAATCCGGGGGCATGCATTGTGAATCAGTGTTGGCACACAAACATCTATACATTTGAGGATGGGACATGACAGGGGGCACTGACAATTCATACCTAATCTTCCAGGTTCGATTCCCTAGCAAATCATATCCTTATAAATGACACAATTCCATACCTACATAAGTCTGTCTTTTCCAATTCAGTTGGGGGGGGGGGGGTTGAGTGCTCTGGTGTTGGTTTTGTGTGTTTTGTTGACTTAGTACTCACCCTTGGAAGGATTGCGTTCATCAGGTCTGTTGATGAAGTTGGCTAGTATATTTAATTTCCAGGGGTGTGGGGGGTGAGCCCCCATGTAAAACGTTTTTTTTTTTGTTTTGTTTTAATGTTTGTAATTGCAAAACTAAAGTATTGGTTTAAATTTCAAAATACTTTTTCTGATGATTTTAGTTGTGATTAATGGCAATCATCTGTGAGTTTGTTCAATGTTTTGTGTTTTGATTAAACTCACCAGTGATTATTCCTTATAAACTCATATAGATTCATGGTTCCACTTTATAATCTCAAAATACTGAACTCTCGAATTTCAGTATCTCAAGACCATAAAGTCAGATGCTTGAAATCCCGAAACCCCAAAACCGCAAAACACAATATCACAAACATAAACACACCATACACCGCACAACACAGACACCATCTGACTCACACTACAACAAATAAACAAACAAAACACACACAAACACACAAATCAACAAACCTACAAGCCCCCCTGCGCCCCCACACCACACATACTTCTATATACTAACTCAGAGATTGCACAAACAGAAAAAGACAGTAAACTCACACCTAGACATTCTACAGTCCCTTACACACACACACACACACACACACACACACACACACACACACACACACACACACACACACACACACACACACACACACACAAACACTACCACATCCAACACTTAAACACTCTAACTTTTACCTGCCTACCCTAATCCACACGTACAACTTACAAACACACTCACATACACTCAAACACCTACCCAAAACCCTTACAAAACACTCACTTACCTAAAATTCCACCTAAATCCACACACTAAACTGGAAACCATCCACACAACACATTAAACGTCACATAAAGTAAAGCCATAACCGTGAATTCAACTTAGTCAGATTTGTGATTATGTACTTTCGCTATTTTCAAGATTCGACTTTATGGTCTCGAGATACTGAAATTCGACCTTTCAGCATTTTGAGATTATAAAGTGAATCCAGATTCATAGATAGGCAGAAAATGTATACAGCAGAACATAAAAGTACAGACCCAGGGTGTGTCTGCAAATGGTCTCTTGTGATCAGTGTACTACACATAAATGAGAGGAATTTAGAAGTAAGATTATAATTCTTTATAGTATGTGGAGGTTAATTGTGCAAAAATGCTACTTGTCACAGAAAACAAAGGGTAATCAGAGAACCTGTGCAGTTCTGTTCCTGTTCTTTTCTTGATCTGAAATGGCATGAGTGACCTCTGTCTGATCCTGGGCTTCAAGGATTTAAATGAGCACATTTTTTCTATCAAATTCTAGATATTGACTCACTAGGAGATTATAGGCTTAGTGTTACAGGGCCCTAACAGAATATCATTAGGTATGTTGGATGTCCTCTAGCATAAGCATGGCCTGACATTTTCATGGGTGATACTTTCATTTCATTTTGTATGAGCATCATTCCACAAAACAAAGTGCTGCACTGCCATTTAATCTCTCCTCTATTCCCAGAGTGTTTTCAAAAACATTATCCACTATGGTAGAGGCATTGTAGGAGAAAAGCTTTCATGTGCTTCCCCAACTGGATTAATCACTACTGATGCGACTGGCAAGGCACTACTTGGAGGCATGCTTGGCTTAGATGTTCCTTTGTTTACAGACACTGGCAGTTTCCATAAAGTGGAAGACATCCTCTCTAATCCCAAACCAGATGACTCCCTTCAACAAGCAGATATGGACACACAGATGTGCATTTTTCTGTGTCAGATATTCCTTACCATGCAAAGGAACCAGGAAGTCAGTGTCTTGGTGGTCTGAGTGTAGATACAATGGAGGACCCAATCTTGGACCCTCCTTCATTTCTTGAACCACACAGATGACATATGATTTATGGTTTAATTTGCAAACCTAAGGGTATACATTTTATAAAGAACTGTGAAGCATTATTAGCTACAGAGCCATCACATCATCAAAAAAACTAATTTATTGTCAAATTGTTGTCCTCATATTCAGAAGTAGTTAATTCCCATCTATCTTAATGTACACATGACCCCATCTCTCTTCTAGAAAATGAATGCTTTGTTAACTTTGGTAATGGGCCAGACAGTTCACATTGGCTCACACTAGCTTACATTGGTTCCTCCATTTTTCAGTGATTTATTCCAAAAGAGAATGGATTCATATAAAATAGGTAGAGGTATAAAATAGTTAGATATAAGTGGCTAATCTGATTTTAAATGCTGTTAAAGAGGAGAAGAGACCAGAATCCTTATTGTTCCAGTCAAATAATGAGATAGAGATGCAATACTCCAGTTAGCTGATGTACAAACAGGATGGCACTCAGTTATATACCTTGTGCAGAGAAATGTGTGTCTGGCAGTGGACCATAGATTTCAGTATCACCTTAGCAGCTTTACACATTCTAGGGAGCTGAAGGTACTGATAGACTCCATAAAGTTGAGTATGACCTGTTTGTAACTGGTTTGTGATTCCTGTATGGTCAGTGCCATGTATGCATCATTTTTTTACCAGTGTTAGCTTTAATATTTGCAAAAACTATATTAAAATATGTTATACAGATATGAGCAATGCATGTTATGATCATAGATTTAAATATTAAATATTTTGTATAGAAAATAATGTTCTTGGGAATATATTTATTTTATTTTATTTTATTTTTTATTTTACATTTGTTAACCGGGGGTGTCTGACTGAGCCGAAAAGGCCCTTTTTCAGCAGAGGCCCGGGGAGAAAAGCTCCACAAAGAAAAATTACAGACACATTTAGTTATTTAGACATAATCAGTATACACACAAATTACAAGAGACATGTTTTTACAGTGGCATGCGGCACAAACAGCTACAGTGGAGAGAACAATCAAAAAAGATATTAATTTTAAAAATAAAGGTAAGTAATAGATTTGTGGTGTACAGCTGAACTTTGGAATGTAGGTAGAATACATACATAGTACACAGGTACAGTACATACATTGTAGATTAGCCAGTGTTTGTGAGTAAGATTGAAAAACTATTATAAATTGCTCTAGATTTAGTATGCATATGTTATCCGCTTTCACTAGCCTGGGGAGCAATCATGGCACTGCCAACTTTGCTTGAGATGTTGCCTGATGAGGTCTTTAAAGGAGGCTTTGGATGATGTGTTTTGAATGCTAGTAGGGTTCCATTTTTTAGCCACCGAACTACTATATAGTGCATCTCCAAAGCTATTGTAGCTGTTGGTGACTTCTAGTAGTAGTTTGCTTGATGATCTAAGAGGCCTTTTGGCTGAGTGATGTTGTACTAGGTTTTTGAGGGCAGGACACTTATTGGGGAGGTAATAGATAGAATGACAGAGGCAGAGCTGATTGTAGGTTAGGAGGTTGGGCAGTTCAAGCCAGTGGAGCTGTCTCAAAGCAGTACAATGATGAGTTCTATATGAGCAATTTGCAGCAAAATGGGCAATTCTGTTATAGCAAGCTTCCATTTTGCTTAGTTCAGTTTTGTTGAGATTAGTCAGAATGGGAGATGTATAGAGTAGGGTGGATAGACGTTGGGAGCGAGCAATGGCTGATCTTGTGTTGTTGGTAAGAAATGGTTTGATACGGTAGAGTGACCCCAGTTTGGCATGTACTTTTTTAATAGTTAAGTTCAGATGACTATCAAATTTTAGGTGGGAGTCTATGGTTATTCCCAATAGCTTAGCCTGTGCCACTGGAGCAATTGGAGTAGCATTTGTGGAGTAGATAGTGAATTGACTGTTAGTGTTTTTGTTAGAACTGGTTATAATCATAAGCTGAGTTTTCTTTGGATTGAGGATAAGTTGGGCTTTGGTAAGGTAGTTTTCAACGTCAGAGAATGCTAGTTGAGTTGTTTGCAGGAGGGTGGGAATGTTTTGTGCAGCACAGATTAAGGTAGTGTCATCTGCATACTGAATTATAGATGCATGCTGTGTGGAGGTGTGGAGGTCATTTGTGAAGACTGTGAATAGTAGTGGTCCTACGATAGAACCCTGTGGGACTCCTATAGTTATGGGCAGCTGAGGAGAGAGAGAATTTTCCCATTTCACAGCTTGGTACCTGTCAGTTAAGTAGCTTTGGAACCAGGTAAGAGTGGAATTAGATAGATGATATTGGTTTAGTTTGTTTAGCAGGATTTGGTGTGAGACTGTGTCAAATGCTTTGGACATATCCAAAAAAAGTTGACACTTGCAGGCCTTCATTTTGAGACGGTTTACTGTGTCTGTGAAGCAGAGGAGAGCTGTAGTGGTACTATGGGCAGGTCTGAAACCATGCTGAGTAGGTGACAGGATGTTGTAGTCTAGGAGATAGTTTAGCATCTGGGTATGGATGCATTTTTCTAGGATTTTGGCCAGGGGGGAGAGTAAAGCAATGGGTCTGTAGTTATTAAGTTCAGTGGAGGTCCCGCCTTTATGTATGGGTGTAACATAGGATATTTTCCAGAGTTTGGGCACATAGTTTTCAACAATTGATCTGTTTATGAGAGTGGAGACTGGGATAGCAATAGCATCTGCTGTAAGTTTCAAGAAATAGCTGGGGAGTAGGTCGGCTGCTGTTGATGAGGTTTTTAGTTTGGAGAGCATGCTTTTGATTGAAGTGTTACATAGGCACTTTTTAACATGATTCAAAAGAGATTGGCATGACTGCTCTTTTAAAAAAATAAGTGTAGATGGTAAAAGACACAACATGATTTTAAAAATGAGTTTTATTTTTTTTTTTCAGAAAACTTTTTTATCAGCAAACAAAAAGCACTTATGCATTAAATGACCTCATGAATTATTTAGCATTATCTGTATGGCTCTTTTTATGGTTCAATGCAACAATCAACGACTCACACCTGTTCAGATAACCATTTGCTGACTTCTAATATAATTCTTGATAGTTCTTAGTTCTTCAGTTTTTCTGCATCACTATATATATCCTTATATTCATTTAATAAATTGTTTAGTTTCTCACGGTGTTGAGTTTTGTTTTAGTATTGTAGCAGTTCATAATCCCTGCTGTAATAAACTCAGTACAAAAAATATTTTACCTTCTAACTCATCCAGTGTTGTGCTGGTTATTCTGTCATTTACCCATTTACATGTATCTCTGCTTTAAAACAATCTTTGTTTTTCCAGTGGTATCTCTGAGCTGCATGCAAATACATGTATAGTCATGTTATCAATTTGTTGTTCTAATATTTAATAAATGGTACTGCTTATTATATTAGCTGATGTACTTGAGTCTATTACCACTTTAATATCTATGCTCATTCTCTGTATATTTATATTATATTTTGTTGCTACAGCTACATATTATGTAGACACAAGTATGTTCTATTTCACTGCTACAGCCTTTATTTATTTTTTCTGAGTAACTTCTAAATTATTTTGTACATATGCTCTGTTAAAATGTATTTTATATGCTTTATTACCTCTGTGTTTTCTGGCATTACTGTTGGAACATTTACACACTCATGTAAAATAGCTTCATTTCTTGCAGAATACACATTTTTATTTGACAATACACTGCACTTTGTGTTGTTATATCCCTCAACACTTGTCTCACAATGATGCTTTACTTTTCTCGTGTCTGGTACACTGACTTGTTTATTTTAGATTTAGTCACAGTCAATTTGCTTTGCTCTCTCTCGAAAATTTGACATAAATTTATTAGCTTTATCTGAATAGATACATTTTCACTTACAACATCTGCTTTGTCTGTATCCTTGACTTTTCTAATAATCTGACAATGTCAATGATGTTTTAATGTCATGCTAAGGTAACTTGTTTCTTATGACTTTTTTTAAACTGCAATTTTGAATTGTATTTTTATTACGTGGTCAGTATATTGGAATGCATGTTTTTATATCACTTTATTCCTCTATATCATATCCTCCTGTTTGTTGTTTTTGTCCCGCATTTCTTGGATGTTTAAATCTATTTACATAATATACCTTGGAAATAAGTGAAAATATTAATTGAATCTGTCATTGACTCATACATTTGATGTGTTGTGTATCCGGGTATATACAGTAATAAAGCTTTTAATATGGCTGTATTTTAAGGAAGACACAGTTATTAAAATTTACTAACCAGCTTTTTCACCCTGTTAATGTGTGACACTTTCAGTGTCAAACATCATTAGGTTTGGAATCTCCAGTGTCATATCTCTAATTATATTTTTTCTCTTGCTGGAACCCAGCAGCTTTATTTTTATTCATTGCAATATGTGAAATAATATATTTTTTTAATTATAAAATTGACTCTTCATGAAATCTACAGTGCTAGAGTAATTTGATTATTTTATATCCTCTTCCAGTTTCCAGTTGATATGTCTTTTTGAATCAGTTCTTTTCATTCTGCATGGGAGTCATAAAAGGAAATGGAAATAGTTTAGTAGTCATAACTTAGTAGAAGACATTACACTCTTCAGGCTATATGTCTTATAAACAACATCATTTAATTTATACAATTCTTGACACAGTGGAATGACCACTTCAGCAAGATAACCTTAATGATTGAAGAAGTACGACAGTTTTTAAAATGAGTTATATGTTATTTTGCAGAACATGTTTTCATTAGCAATCAAACACCACAAATTAGCTGCCTGCATGAATTATTTCACAGGCATTGAGTATGCCCTTTGGTTCTACTTAAGCTGACTATTTTTCAGCTACTTGACATCGAACTGCTCACAGCTGAATACTCATTTCTATATAAAAGTTTGAACAATCACAAACTTGCATCCTTCTTCAATAGACATACTTAGATATACTTTACCCGAGCTGGCATTATACAATATTAGCAACAATGTATAATACAGAATTCTGAAGTTTATATCACATGGGATCATCCATTACCAACCGTTCAGAAAACAAATGTGAGAAAACCAGATATAGTAGTCCAGGAAAAGAAGATAAAAGTATCATTGATCATTGAAATTGCTACACCCAGTGATTATACTGTCTTACATAAATAAAGACCGAAAGTCATAATGTGCTGGCAGTAGTGGAATCACCACATCACATACTGGGATTCAATGGTGTGGATATTGAACTCCTGTAGCCTGTAAACAGTGGTCACTAAAGGTGTTTGTACTCTCAAGCAGCTACATGGTGCACATTCAGAGTTTCATATCACAATAGTTTTATTCATTTTTTGTTAGCTTAGTTAGTCAGGGAGAGGAGGCAAGAATGTCTACAGTGGATTATGGCAAGCTGACATGGAGCCAGTTGACTGAGATGTGTCAAGCCAAAGGACTGGTGCATGGCAACCTGACTAAAGCAGAAATGATTGCAGCCTTAGTCACAGCTGTATCACAGACCAGCAACCAGGAAGGCAACCAGACTGGCCTTGGGGATGTATAACTCTCAGAAAATGGACAGTTCAACTTTGCCTCAGAGGACTTAAAAGTCTCTCTGGAGTGAAAGAGATTTGAACTGGAGGTTAAACAGTTGGAACTAGAATCAGCAGAAAGACTGGAGCATTTGGAGGCTGAAGAAAAGGAGAAACATATGACATTAGAATCAGCAGAGAGACTGACACATCTGGAAGCTCATGAAAATGAGACACTTAGACGTTTGGAGGCTGAAGAAAATGACAAGCAGAGGCAACATGAAAAGGAGATGCTGATTCTTTGCCAGGGTCATGGAGGTAATGGGGAAGGGAATAAATGAACCCCAGAAGAAATAAAGGTCAGTAAAATTTTCTGCAATTTACAGAGGATGATAATTTTGATAGTTTTATTCATATGTTTGAAAGGGTATGTAAACAGTAAAATGTTGACCAATGGCTCTGGTTACTCTTCCTGACCCCCTTACTCCATGGCAAAGCTGTAACTGCTGTTTCTAAATTGTCTGATACTGATTGCTTAAATTATAATACCATTAAAAATTGCTTATTAGATTGCTTTAAGTTGACACCTGAAGCTTAAAGGAAAAAGTTTCATGAGCATAGACACAAGGCAGATGAAAGCGTGTGTGAATATATTGTTGAGTTAAGCACTTATTTTCATAGATGGGTGAGTGGGTGTCAGATCACCACTTTTGAAGGGCTGGTAGACCTTTTGGTAAGAGAACAAGTCCTTATCACTTTGCCCGAGGACATGAGAATCTCTTTGGTAGATAGAGAATGTAACCACAGATGAGTTGGGGAAAAAGGGGCACTTATGCCTAGCAAGCAGGGCATCACTGCACAGGATGGTGATACACAGTGCTGTACATGGGTCTAACAGAACCCATGGTGGGCAGCTGAAACTACCCCAACAGAGTCTGCCAGTAACAGGGGAAGTCACTAGTTCAGATACATGGTCAGGATCAAGGGTTAAATGTTTTAAATGTAACCAGTGGAGCCATGTAGCATATAGATGTCCACAGATGCAAGGTGGGGAACAAAAGGTGGGGGAGCCACTAAATAGGGATAACAGAATGACAGCAGTAATTTTTCTAGAGACAACAATGGTACCAAACTACCACAAGAGGTTATATCCTATCTTAGTAGATGGAAAACATGCCACTGCTAACAGAGACACAGCCTCTGACCTAACCATTGTAAAGGTGAGCCACAGCTGCTTGTAGGTACTGATGTTTTCTTGGATAGAGTGACTGCAAGGGCAGAGGGGAGTAGTAGTACCCAGGCTGATAGGGAGGCACAGCTGTCAGAGGATACCAGACTTTCTTTGGAAGGGGAGCTGGTAAGGGTTACAAAGAGAGAGGTGAGACAGGCTCAGCTCTCAGACCCAACATTATAAGGCTTGAACAAGGTAGCCAGGGAGGCATTTGATTCTCAAGAGAAAGGGGAATCTATATACTGGAACCAAGGGTTAGTGTATAGAAAGTGGACCCCTTAGAAAGGGCTAGAGAGTAAGGTAATACAGCAGTTGGTAGTGCCCAGTGCCTACCATCTGGCACTTCTAGCCATAGCCCATGACATTCCCTTTTCAGGTCATATGGGTATAAAGCATACCAAGAGACATATTATGCAGAACTTTTATTGGCTTGGGATTTCCAGAGATGTAGCAGGGTACTACATGTCCTGTGAGCATTGCCAAAAAGTAGGCAAGGCAGGAGACAAGGTCAAAGCTCCTTTGATGCCTTTGCCTGTGACTGAGAAGGCATTTCAGAGGGTAGCTATGGATATTATGGGGTGTCTGAGTACCCCAAGTTCCACAGGGAAGAAGTATATCCTAGTGGCAGTAGATTATCCTACCAGATACCCTGAAGCAGTGGCTCAGTCCTCCATTGAGGCGGAAAGGGTGGCAAATGCTTTGTTAGAGATTTTCAACTGGGTAGGTTTCCCAAAAAAATACTGACTGACAGAGGTGCCACTTTCATGTCAGACCTGCTGGCTTGTTTGTGGGATCACTGTGGGGTGAAGCCCCTAAAGAGCCCCCCATACCATCCCCAGACTAATGGTCTGGTGAAAAAGTTAAACTCTCCACTAATTACCATGGTATGGGCATTTGCAGACCAGTTTAAGATGAAGTGAGACAATTATTTGTCTCATCTGTTGTTTGCTTACAGAGAGGTGCCTCAGGAATCCACAGGTTTATCACCCTTGGAGTTACTGTATGGGCATAGGGCAAGGGGACTTCTAGATTTGATTTGCAATGAGTGGAATGGTGAGTGTGAAACCCACAAGGAGTCTGTTGTGACATATATCCTAAACCTCAGGACAAGGCTCAGGGAACCCCTGGGCTTGGCCCAGGAGAACCTGGCAGAAGCCCAACAGCTGGAATGCTTGAGCTAGAGTGTATCCTGTGGGGCAGAAGGTTATGGTTCTCATTCCTGTCAGACACTATAAGCTGCAGGCAGCTTGGGAGGGACCCTTCAAAGTGGTAAAGAAGGCTAGTGATGTTAACTACATTCTAGAACTGCTAGGCAGGAGGCTGTGGCATAAAATGTGCCATGTTAAGATGAGGAAACCTTACCATGATAGAGATATCCTGGTGTTAAGTATTTGCAGTGGATGTCAGGAGGAGTCTGAGGGGGATCTGGTGACTGATCTCTTCAGTGAGGCTCAGACTGACACCTCAGTGGGAGAGGTAGCAATGTCCCAGCAGCTATCCCCTACCCAGGTCGAGAAATCTGAGCAGTGCTACAGGAGTTTGGGGGCACGTTCACTGAGAAACTAGGGTGCACCCACCTGGTGCAGCACCATGTGGATACAGGACCACAAAGGCCTATTAGGCAGGCCCCTTATAGGGTTCCAGACAGAGTCAAAGAGTCTCTGAGGGAGGAGATACAGGAAATGTTGGAACTGGGGGTGATCCAGGAGTCCAGCAGTCACTGGGCCTCCCCAGTGGTGCTGATACCAAAGAAAGATGGCAGCACCAGGTTCTGTGTGAACTACAGGAAATTAAATAGTCACACAGTCAGATGCTTACCCCATGCCTAGAATAGATGAAGCCCTGGAGCAGCTGGGTGAGGCTAAGTATCTTACCACTATTGATCTTACCAAGAGCTACTACCTACTACCGCTAAGGAGAGGTCAGCTTTTGTGACTCCTTTCAGCTTGTATGAGATCAGGAAGATGCCCTTTGGAATGAAAAGTGCCCCAGCAACTTTCGAGAGGCTGGTAGATCATCATAGCAGGAGCAGGAGATTTTGCCCTTGTTTACCTGGATGATATTGCCATCTACAGCCATTCCTGGCAAGAGCACCTTCACCATGTCAAGGAGGTGCTGGGCAGACTACAGAGGGCAGGTCTGACCATTAAGCCCAGTAAGTGTCAGGTGGGTATGGCAGAAGTCTCCTTCCTTGGACATAGAGTGGGGAGTGGTAAGATCATGCCAGAACCTGCCAAAGTGGAAGCCAATCAAGCATGGCCTGCCCCTGTTACCAAAAAGCAGGTGAGGGCATTCTTAGGAACAGCAGGATACTACAGAAAGTGTGTCCTAAACTATAGTACCATAACTGCTCCCCTCACAGACCTGACTAGGAAAAACAGGCCAGATAAGGTAGTGTGGACCCCAGCATGTGAGCCGGCATTCCAGCAGCCTAAAGGAGCTTTGGGAGGAGAGCCTGTGTTAGCTAGTCCAGATTACAGGAAAGAATTTGTTGTGAAGGTGGATGCTTCAAACCACAGGGTGGGGGCTATACTCAACCAGGTTTCCTCAGATGAAGAGGAGTACCCAGTGGTATATCTCAGCCATAGGCTCCAAGCCAGGGAAGAATGCTGTGCAGCTGTAGAAAAGGAATGTCTACTTATAGTATGGGCACTGTAGAAGCTTCAACCTTATCTGTATAGAAGGAAATTCACTGTAGTTATAGATCACAATCCCTTAACATGTCTACATTGAGCCAGCCAGCAAAATGCCAAGTTACTTAGGTTGAGTCTAGAGTCGCAGGCATATGGTATGACAGTGCAGTACTGCAGTGGGGTTAGCAATGCCAAAGCAGATGGGCTGTCAAGACAGGGTATGGGGTAATTGTATTTCCAGGTTGATTCATCCCTCTCACACATTTCTCAAGGGTCATTTGAAAAACTCGCTTGAGTCTTCGAAGGGAGTGGATGAAAAATGTGATGAAGGAAGATACTGTCAGCACAGCTGTCTGGAATTTTGTAAATAATTATATGTCATTTGTGAATATCAACATGATTTATATAAGATGTTTGTGTTACAACTGCATTAGAACTGTATGTCATATGTATATCAAACTAGTTTGTATAGACGTGTGTTGAAAAGGTATTTTATAAAGTGTTTGTGTTTGAAATGCATCCACAGTGTGCCCTGCTGGAAGAGAACAGAAATGTAAATGCACTATTGTTATTGTCTAAATGTATATATTTTAACAGTGGAAACTGGAGTACAGGAGATTAACTTCAGTCCAACAAACTTTAGAAAATAACTGAAATTAAATTACTTTATAGGCTCTGCAACAAAACACGCTATCTTTCAGCTTTCAATGCAACTAGAGACAACAGTCTGTACTGAGAAGCTTTGTGTATTGTCTTCGTAGTGAACTAATTACTACTCCTGAAAGCATGAAGGAATGCAATTGTTTTATGACTTCCAGAATCTGCCAAAGATATCAGGTCTATGTATTTTTACATGTAGATGCTAAATACTGTCATCTTCCAGCAGTGGGAGTTTCACCTGGGAAATAGAAGTCAAATGAGAAGAAATTATGTAATTCTGCAAGCCATCCCATTGTAGATATCAATTTGAAAAGTGTTTTAGAGAGACAGAACATTCTGTTTTCTGTCTTGGACCTGACAACAACTAAAAGATACATTCACCACATCTGCTTTCCTCTAACAGTACATCACTAGGTTATAGTAATTCTCTCAGATTTAGTCAGGAATATAGTAAAGCTCAGTTTAGATATTTTTCTTTAGTTATTTGAGACTGTCCTGCAATGTTGTTTTAAATATTTCCTGTGGTTTTGAACTCTGATGTCAATGTGAATATATATGTAGTATTGTCTTGTTCTTTTATTATTTATTATTAAATATATTTAAACCTTTCATTGTGGCTGATCTGTGTAGAGATACTTAAGTTTTGAGAGTACTTGCATATTTATTTGGTGACACTGTGTGGACCACTCTTAATAGCCTTGTTCTTGGTCAAACTACAATTTGTATTAATATTGATATCATACAGTAAGATTGGACATCCTTTGTTAAGGGCCTTAAAGTATCTGATAAGATGTTCTGGTGGCAGAAAAAAACTACCTTACTGTCTGGACAAAAGGGGGCATAACTAGTAAACCTGTGCCAGTCTTTCCCAGGTATGTGTGTGTGCGTGTGCAAATCAAAATCTCAAAATGTGTGTGTGTGTGTGTGTGTGTGTGTGTGTGTGTGTGTGTATGTGTGTGTGTGTGCGTGTGGGTGTGCATGTATGTGTGTGTGTGTGTGTGTGTGTGTGTGTGTGTGTGTGTGTGTGTGTGTGTGTGTGTGTGTGTGTGTGTGTGAGTCAGCTACCTGAGCAGGCACACAGAGCACTGGTTGGTCAGAGAGAGTGTTGGAGGACATGGCTTGGAACCCTTGCTAAGGACTCAACTCTATAGCTGTGCCAATAGGGAGTCTTACTGGGGATCAGGAGAAAGAGTGAGAAACCAGCCTGGACTGACTGTGGTCTTTGTGTTCTCTTAAAGGAAATTGCACTTGATGCAAAGAGCTGAATTTTGAAATAGTGTGTGTGTACTTTCTATCCTCCTAGCGTATGTCCCTCACTGGTGCCAGTGGTGAGGATTGAGGCTCCTTGATTACTATTCATTGGTGAGGCATTACACATAAAATACAAGAATTTGCAGGTAGAAATGAGGTCAGTTTGGAAGAAGGATACCCACACAGTTACAATAGTAGTAGGAGCAATGGTTCTCAGAAAAAAATCATTCACAGTCACAATTAGATTTGCTACAGATTCATGTAACTCCATATGAATTCCAGATGTAATCAGTTCTGGGCACATTGCAGATGCTGAAAAAAAGCACTTTGGGCTAACAGCAAATATAAAAACAATAGTGATGTCATGAATTTTAATGATTTTGACTTAAAAGTGGGGTCCATTCCCATTATTGTAATAGAAACCAAAAACACTCGGAGAAATTAAACAGAGATCTATAGTAAGAAGGCAAAGCTATCAAGATATGGGAACAAGAGAATTGTTTTTGTACTATTTGTCATTTTCTCTTAGAATAGCTAATATAAATAGTTTCAGACTGCTGAAACAAATTTCTGAGACTTTTAGCACTCAAACTTATATAATGCAGTATTTCTCTTCCTTTACCTACACCACTCAATAACTCATACCTACTTAACCCTCCAATTGTGGTCTTCCAAAGTTATTCTGTTGGAAAATAGACTTCAAGAAGGCTGTAGCAAACAAACCTCACATCTGGGAGCTCAGACACACATAATCTTTTGCCCAGGCATCATATTCACTTCTACATTCTGAAGCTTATTAAAGTATTGTAGGTAGACCTTGTGTGAATGCTTGCTTGTTGATCAGCTCCGGAAACTTATGCCTAAGTCTTTCTGGGAATGTGGCACACAAGAAATCATACTGTTCAGCATTCTGAAGAAAATGGTTATCCTCTGTTCATCTTTGTTAAGCATGGAAAAGGCAGACTGTTTGCTGGCTGACTTCTCTTTACTATGGCAGAAAAAATATTGCATGTCTTTCTGTTATGACTTTCGGTTTAGAGTCTAATCATAAAATGAAGAGAAGAAAGACCAGTCACTTTGATTCAAAATTAAATCATGAAATTAAGAGAAGAAAGACCAAGACTCATCTTTATCAAGCAGTGATGGTAGAGAATGTCATAGTGGTTCACTGAATCTCACCAATATAAAAATTATACGATTACAAACCTAGGAAGTCTCCTCGGTTGATGTGACAGTTGGCTTCACCTTAGCATCTAGATCAGAGATGTTTTGATCCTGCCACATATTCATGATGAATTCCTAACGGTGATTAAACCCACCACAGAGCCTTCAAATTTTCTGACTTATGCTGCTAAAAAATGATGATCTGTCTTCCGCAAGTGATATCTTACAGTGCCTCAGTAAGTTATTGTCCAGGTGGTCCTGTCATACTTCTTTATCTCAAGCAGTTGTAGGACTGGGGTAGAAATTATTACACAGTCAAGGTACATGTATCTGGCATCCCTACAAATCATGACCTTGTGGAGGACAGAAGAATGAAACAGCTGAGTCTTACTAAGCAGTTCTTGTTAAGGATTTTGCATCTCCATGTTCCTTTAAATAATTCATTGCCTTAAGGTCTTCTTGTTCAAGGCACTCAGGCATATAATACTTTATCTTGGAATTCTACCTAACACTTCCTCAGTACAGAAAACAACAGTAGTCAGATATAACAGAAAATGCACTCATTATCAGTTAAAAAGTCCTCTGAAATTTGATATAGTGGATGTGTACTAATCATCTATGATGACGATTTCTGGAGTGAGTGCTTGCTACCATCCTTTCACTGTCTCCACCATTTCTGTGCAGCCTCCTTGCTCTGCAGCAGCAGCAGGTGGACTATTGTAGTAATGGAAGGAATTAATACTATCTCATGGCTTCCCTACATTTCTTGAAGAGGCAATTTCACAGAAGTAACTAGTTTACACAATTGGGAGATAAACAATTGACTCAGCAAGACTAATGTGTGGGTCTGGATTTGATAGCTATAACTTCAAAGGTCTGGAGATGGCAAAAAAAGAAAGAAAAAAAAAAGCAAACAGTATTTGACCTGTGCCATTATCTTAATGTTATGGTTTAGATGAATGTGATTGCACAGTAGCATTCTGGTCATCCTGCTCTGATCTTCCATTGTGGAGGTTTCTCTTATATTCTTGATTTGTTTTTCCTGCATTGGAGCTTCTGCTTCTTTAATGGACGTAGGTTGAAATGATTGACACACTAGATGAACACACCCTATTAACTTGAAATGTATCAGCTCAGTATATGATAACAGGAAGGTCATGCACCCTGCACTGAAATGAGTGATATAGGAGGTAAGCACACCCTATAACCATGAAGGGTATCCATGCAGCATAAGACAGCAAGAAGTCTGTATACCTTGAGTTGAAATGAATAGTACAGGAACTGATCTCACCTTATTAGCCTGAAGTGTACCAGTGCAACATGTGATAGCAGTAAGATAATGCATTATGAGTGAGGGAATAAAGAAGAAATCCCATTGGTTATTACTGTAGAAGTTCACCTTCCAGGGTGAGGTAATAAAGAAGAAATCCCAATGGTCATTACTGTAGAATTTCTCCTTCCAGGCTGAGGGAATAAAGAAGAAATACCAATGGGCATTACTGCAGAAGTTCTCCTTCCAGGGTGAAGGAATAAAGAAGAAATCCCAATGGTTATTACTGTAGAAGTTCTTCCATGATAGCTAAGTGAAAAAAGAGATTAGCTTTTCTTGGTTTATATCATATTAAGGTCTTTAAAATAAACTGTTATAGTTTTCTGTAGTACAATGAGAAACATTAAAATATATTTTTTATATAAATAACTGGACATTTAAACATTTCTTTAAATGTTTTGTGATTTGTTTCCATAGGACCACTGTTCAATTAACTCTAGATTCAAACTTTACCCAAAGGTAAAGCAATTCTAATTATAAGTCCACATTGTTAAAAAAATAATTAGTGGTTATATCTATTAGCCTGTGCACAATGTTTATTGCAGGTCCGGTGTACTATTATTTGGTATTCAGCATAGGACATATTATATGGTGTCCAGAGTAAGGCATAACTGCAATAATGCTAGTAACATACAAAACTAACATGAAAAGTTAACAAATACAAAGTTTACAGGAAGATGTGCTTTCTCATATAAAATTTAAAACATACTGCTTTATGTTTAAATATGCTAAATGCTGGATTATACAGAATTATACCATGACCCCCCCAAAACGTGCACGCTGATTGGCCAGCGTGCACATTGTAAATCGAGGTATACTAATGGCAAAAGGTCCGGTCACCCAGACGTTTTTCCATTAGTATAACTCTACTTTTAAAACACTGTCTTGCTATGTTAAATGGGTTTAACATAGCAAGACAGCTTTAAAATAAGCAATGGAGATCTCCGTTGCTTATTTTAAAGCTGTCTCGCTATGCTAAACCCATTTAACATAGCAAGACAGGTTTTAAAAAAAAAGCAACGGAGAAAGCAAGATCTCCATTGCTTTTTTTACTGTTTTGCTATGTCAAATGGGTTTAACATAGCGAGACAGTTTTAAAATAAGCAACGGACATCTCCATTGCTTATTTTAAAACTGTCTCGCTATGTTAAACCCATTTAACATAGCAAAATAGTAAAAAGCAATGGAGATCTTGCTTTCTCCATTGCCCACAGCTCTGAAGTACTGCGCAGGTGCGCAGTACATCAGAACTGCCGCGGATGCCAGACATCTGTGGAAGGGCAGTAAACAGGCATTATACTATGCCATTATTTAAGAAAAGTAATAGTTTCTTTTCTTAAATAATGTCATGGTATAATAGCAATAACCACTTCTGGGTGTGGGTAATGCTGTATTACCACGGTTGGCTTTGTTTGGTCCCTCGGGCTTCGCCCTCGGGACCAAACCACGCCAACCGTGGGTAAATCCAGCATTACCCACACCCAGGCATGGGTTATTGCTATAATATTTAAGATGCTTTCACTGAGTGGCATTCACAGATTTACCATAATAGATGCAGCTGTAGTAGAGAAAAAAAACAAACAAACAAAAACATAACAAGCTTTTTTGAGAAAAAATAATACAAGCATGTCTGTGATCTCCTGATTTTCATTTAGCAGGGTAACAGAAAGGACACATGGGCAGCAGATCGTATTTAAGCAAACTAGGTCTTTATTATGTTGGGATTTAGAATACAAAAAATATAGCATAAAGGGAATGCGAGATTTAATATGAATTCAACAGAAAGAGTTATAAACAGTTTTGAAATGCCAGACAAAAAAATGCATTTCTGCAAAATACCTTCAGTCATCCAGTTATTCTAGCATCTGCCCTCTTTAGAAATGAAAGGTATTCTACATTCTGAATGATTCAGTATTGTAGGATAAGACATGTGCAACTCTTCACACTATCTGTGTTAAGGCATAACTTTTGTGAAGTCAGACTTTGCAGCACAGCACTTCCATTTTCTGAAAGAGGTGAGCAAATTGATTTGTTTCCAATGTAATTTCTAAGACTATAAAAGATAACCTGTTTCACATTGTGATCTGAGAAATGGTGTACAATCCATTTGTAAAAGTCAGTTCTTATAAATCCTGATTTAGGCCATTTCATTTGCAACATTCTGAATTGTCTGTTTAATTCACTCAAGCTACATCAAACCCTGATTTTTTTTTCAGCAGAAATAGTAAATGAATATTGGTAGGTGCTTATTCGTCTATTGCGCTGGTCACCTTTTTATTATAATTGGCTATTGAGACATTTAGACGAATCAGACTCAGAAGGTACATTACCATCACTGCATCATTATAAGATATTATTTTCAGTGGTCAATAACACATTAGTTAAGTACAATTAGGCATTTCTGCAAGGAGGTATAAAACTGATGGTACATTGATGGTAGACCATTCAACGAAATTTATTCAAATGTTCATATATGTCAAGATCTGTGATAAGTACAAATTCACATAAAAGACCTTTAATATATGTTGAACTATAAAAGCTGCCTTGAGTGTAGACCATAATAGAGTTTACTGACATCCTGACCAAATTTCGACATTAGGCAACTGACCTAATGACTGAAGTTGAAGTTCCACCTACTAGGCAACAGTGGATGTCTAGCATAGTACTTCTGGAAAATCTAAGCTCTCATGCAGGAAAACATCTTTGTTCCTTTATTTACAACATGTGCAGAAATTTTTGCAATCTAAGTGTCAGAAAAATATGTATTAATGTGTGTATTAGTAATATGCTTAGTGCATTTAGAGCTTGAAAAGGGTTAACACGTTTATTCTATTTCATACTGCATAAATCTGTACAAACTGCAGATGCTTTCTGACCTTGCATTGTTAGCTAAAATCTTGCTTGTGCCTTGAAAATTTACTGAGAAGCAGATGATTCCTGCTTATGTTAGGAAAATAATGAATAGAACAATACTACTTGTATGAAGCTTAGACAAGAAGTTCTATTTGTGCTGTGAGAAAATACACAGCTGTAGAAGCCATAGATAATTAGGACAAAGCCTGTTTGAAAATATGAACTGCAATCAGCATTTGCTTGTATCTGAATTAGAAGAGTACATTGAAATGTAACACTGTACAATGGAAGCTTGTAAACTAATTGGTGCCCACCAAGGCCAGGTTGTTTTTCTCAAAAGTTTCTCACAAATCTAGTCATGTCAGCAGAAATTCTGAGTAACATCTGCTGTAGAACAATACTGAAAGTTGTGTTTGATTACGTCAGCCATAGAAGGCCATGTCTTGTAAAATAGCATAAGAATGAGCATACTTCCTTTTAGTAGTTAGACAAATCCTTGTATTTGCATGTTTTTGTCTCCTTGCGGCAAGTAAATAAATATACCTTAACTGAACCTTACGTGTATTGGTCTTTGAAGTTTTTTCCTTTGACTGATTGGTCCTTCGGACTGGAAAACCTCACTTCGCCTCGGATCAGACAGGCCAGGTGGCTTGAAACTGTACGGGGACGAAACCACATTGGTTCTTCTTAGTTGAAAAGCCCTCCGACTGAATTGTCGTACAAAAGAGGCCAGCCACTTTCTGATCTGCGACTAAAGGACGGGTTTACTCGAACCAGGTGATCAATCACGAAGGCTCAGGTAAGGTGAATCTACTTTTTTTTCTGTTTTAGATCGGGGACTAGATTTGTATTTATTTTGTTAAGACTTTGTTTATACAAGTCAGGGACAAAAAGATTACTGTCTTGTCATAGATCAGGGAAACAGAGCAGGTAGGCAGTCATTCTGAAGAGACTATAACAAAATCCATGGTACCACGTTAAAAATAAGGAGTTATGTAACGATTAAAAGGGTAGAACAAAATGGGTAATAATTGTACAAAAAGATCCCAAAATCCGCCGTTAACCAAAGAAGCGAAATACATGCAGTCACAACGTGCTGATAATATTAAATACTATTCAAAATGGGTTAATAAGTATGAATTTGATGGTAAATTAGAAAAATCCCCCCTTGTCAAACTTGTCAAACAGCTTAAAACCGATTCTAAAGGTCGGGTAAAAAAGCAACGTCAATTAGGAATTCCTCAGGCACACAGGTGGATTGAGGAAGTAAACTGAAGGGAACAAAAGAGTAATAATTCAAAAGCAATGTTTTTAGATAAGGAGGACAATAACTTAGTAATAGCATCAGCCCCTCCACCTCCCTTACCAGAATATGAGGCAAGTGAACGAGTTAGTCCACCCCTGTGGTATCCTGCTGTCACTGTAAGTAGAGACCCTACAAAAGCGAAACAGTTTATTAGAGATCCCATTGAGACCAGGTCTCGAACATGAGCAGGAAACTCAAAAGGAGACATTGAGTTATATCAAATGGGTAGAAATTCATAATTTATGAGTGAAGAAGAAATATGCCCACTTATAGAAGTGCCTAATCCTCAGGCAGGGTGAGAAGGTCAGGACCCAATTATTCTAGTGTATAGACCCTGGACTCCGGAAGACATCCGAAAAGCCATTGAGGGAATTCCCCATCCAAAAGTTAATCTTAGACATTTCTTAGAAGATTTGCAAGGAATGAGGCTAAGTTATAATTTAAATGGAGAAGAGGTAGAAAAAGTAGTCAGTCAAATTGTGGGACCAGACTGGCACATGATTAGTGGCGACTGGAATCCCTGCGCTCAGGCCCCTCCCACATAGCAGTGCAGAATTAGACAACAGAGTGAAAGGTCTTACAGACCGCATCTCTGAGAAATGGAAGCCTAGGGCAGACTGGACTTGCATTAATCAATGCATCCAACAGAAAGGTGAAGCTATTGACAGATATTATGCCAGACTATTAGAATGTTTTAATAACCATTGTGGAATGCAGGTTTCTGAAGATCAGACACATGATTCCCCATATGAGCAGCAGTTAAAGAATACATTTTTGAAAGGCAGTATTGCACCCATAAGCAGCTTTATTACAAAGCACATGGTAGATCATCATACAAGCAGGTTACAGTCATTGCTTGAATCTGCTAAGCATGCCGAAAAGCATTTTAATAGCAAAAAGAAAAAGAAAGCCCAAGTATTTTCTGTAGAAAATGGAGCAGAAGTTTATGTAGTACAGTCCAGGAAAAAAGGCAAGAGAATTGCCCAGGGGAACAAACAATCTGATCAGCGATCAGAGGACTTTGAAGGGCGAAAGAAAAGGGGTGAATGATTTAAATGCGGTAAAAAGGGACACTTGGCAAGGGATTGCAAGAAAAACAAGAAAGCAACCACGGAAGATAAGGAGGGTGAGGACTGACTATATGATAGTCAGGAATCACTAGAAGGGGATAGCAGAGAAGGGACAAATGAGTATGTGATAGAGAGAGTAGAGAATGTGACAGAAGAAATAAAGGAAGTGCAGGAAGTCACGGATAGTGAAGAAAAAGAAATATTACATTTGGCTTTATTGAGCTTAGAGCTCTATTTAGCAGACACAAAACCAGAAGTTACACTCCTGGTAGAAGGGAGGGAAGTCAGATTCTTGTGTGACTCAGGGGCATCACGGATCCTGATACATCCCTCCAAACTGCCAGAGAACTCAGAGTCACCTGATTACATATTAGTGAAAGCAGCTAATGGACAGCTTTATCGAGAGCCCCTCTCCCATAATATTGTGATAACTGATCCTGTTTCAGGATTGACCCAGGAAAGCAAAATTGTTGTTTCTGCAAACGCCCAGTAAACCTCTTGGGCAAAGACCTTATGCAGCTATTTGGTATAACAGTAGTTCTGACTATGCAGGGTATGGAAGCACAGCGACAAATTGATTCCTTTGCAGTGCAAACGGAGGGTAAAATGTTTTATTGGTACAGCCAGGACTTGGTTACAACTGGTCCAGGGGCAGTGACTGAAGAGTTGATGAACATAGCCATCAGCAAGTTCCCCTCCCTTGACATTGATAAACAGCATTTGTTGCACTGTACTCTGTATTATTGTAACACACCAGGACCTGATAAGGAATATGAGCAAGAATTGTTTAGAAACCGTGCAAACAGATTGATATTACGTAATCTGTAGTGGGACACAGAAGGGAACAGTGTAGCCAGCTGTTCATTTCCCCAGGAGTTCCTTGCACTTTATAAATCTAATCGATTACCACACGTTAGCTTAACTAAGGGCAAGGATGTAAAATGTGTAGACTTAGGAGAAAAAGTCAAGAGATGGGAAAAACAGACAGAGTTAGAACTGTCAGAACAGGGAATACAAATGCAGAAACTGAATTGGATAACTCAGACCCACCCAGCTGTACACTTGCAGTCTAGCAAGGACAGCTGATTAGCACTCCTATTGAAGGAGGAAGAGAATGCCTTACAGAATATACCAGAAACTCTCTGGTCAACAGGAAAATCAGATGTAGGACTTATTCATACAGCGGGACCAGTTACTATTACGCCAAAGTCAGCATTTAGACCACAAAAAAGACAGTATCCCTTAAGAAAAGATGCAGAGGTCGGAATCAAACCTATTATAGCAGCTTTACTTAAGAAAGGGGTGCTGGTGGAATCTCCTGATTCACCATGTAACACACCCTTATTTCCTGTTAAGAAAGTGAATGGAGAGTGGCGTATGGTCCAAGATTTACAAGCTGTAAATGACACAGTAATACCAAGGGCACCTACGGTGCCAGACCCACACACCCTGTTGAATGATTTAAAACCTCAACAGAAATGTTTTTCTGTGGTAGATATCAGCAATGCGTTCTTCTCAATACCGATACACCCTGACAGCCAGTATTGGTTTGCATTCATATTTCAAGGGAAAAGGTATACATATACACGACTACCACAGGGATATTGTGAAAGTCCAACAATATTCTCACAAGAAATGGCAAGCAACTTGGCGGGATTTACCCCACCAAGAGGTAGGCAGATTTTGCTTTATGTTGATGATATCCTGCTGGCGGCCCCCACCCAGCAAGATTGTAAAGAAGATACCATAGCGCTATTACAATTTTTAGCCACTAAAGGACATAAAGTAAACAAAAACAAACTGCAGCTTTGGAAAAAACAAGTTAAATACCTAGGATATGTAATATCCAAGGGAGGTAGGACATTAGATAAGGACAGAAAAGTAGCGATTTTGCAAGCACCAAAACCCACTACCAAGAAGGAAATGATGTCCTTCCTGGGTACAACTAATTTTTGTCGGAGTTGGATTCCAAACTATGCCTTGGAATCTGCACCGTTAACTAACCTGATTTATAAAAAGCCTATGGCAGCACAGGGTTTGTTACAATGGACACCAGAAGCAGAATCTGCTTTCTGCAAACTGAAACAGTTAATAGATTATCAAACAATCATAAACGTTTTTTCCAAACTGTAGATTGTAAGCAAGGTTATATGACATCAGTGTTAACACAGCAGCATAGGGACAAGCAATGCCCTATTGCTTATTATTCATCACAACTGGACCCAGTGGCATGGTCTTTACCCCACTGTGTACAAGCAGTAGTTGCAGCTGCAATGGCAGTACAGGCTTTGGCCTCAGTAGTTTTGTTCCACCCTCTCACATTGAGAGTGCCTCATGCAGTCGCGATTATTTTACTGCAAGAGAAGGTAGCATATCTTTCCCATGCTAGGCATCTTTCCTGTATGACTATATTGTTGAGCCAACTTCATATGACAATTGAACGATGCATGACTTTGAACCCTTCTACCTTGCTCCCAACCCCTGCAGATGGCACACCACACAGCTGCCTGCAGGTGATTGAGCAAAAGACACTGCCTAGAAAAGACCTTACGGATGTTCCCTTGGATGATGCCGAGGTGACATACTACGTGGATGGCTCATGCAAAAGGGGTCCTGCAGGACAGAACCTAGTAGGATATGCAGTAGTTTCTGATATTGAGATTATAGAAGCAAAATCTTTACCACACAAATTATCTGCACATGCAGCAGAATTGATTGCCTTGACATGGGCATGTAGCTTAGCAAAGGGCAAATGTGGGAACATTTTTACTGACAGCCAATATGCTTTTTCTACTGTACATGTTTTTGCACAACAGTGGAAAAATCGAGGAATGATAACATCTACTGGCAAACCAATCAATCATGCACAGTTTATTTTAGATATTTTAGAATCTATTCAGTTACCTCAGAAAGTAGCTATTTGTAAATGCACAGCTCATACCAAGCAACAGGACAGGATTTCAAAAGGTAATGCGAGAGCTGATACAGCTGCAAAGCAGGCAGCTTCAGAAGTATTTCTTTTGAATGAGGAATTACAACCATCTGAGATTTTAGACTTAGAAATGTTAAAGACAATGCAGACACTTACTATGCAAGTTGAAAAACAAAGATGGGTAAAACAAGGAGCAATTCTCGAAATGGGGCTGTACATCTCTAAAGAAGGGAAACTGATATTGCCATCTAATTTGTTTAGATCTGCAGCTTTGTTGAGCCATGGGCAGTGCCATGTCTCAACAGGGGGTATGGTACAGCTGGTGACCCAAGTGTTCACGACATATGGATTCTTAAATTACACTAAAAAATTCTGTTCAATGTGCCATGTTTGTAATAAACATCATGCACAAGGGGCATTAAAGCCCAAGCAAGGGAGTTTCCCTACACCACCGTATCCGTTTCATACTATCTGTATGGATTTCATAGAGTTGAATAAATGTGAAAATAAGAAGTATTGTCTTGTCATTGTAGATATGTTTTCCAGATGGGTGGAAGCCTTTCTGACTAAAAAATCCAGACGCAGCAACTGTGGCCAAAGTCCTTGTTAAAGAAATCATCCCTAGATTCAGCATTCTGGAAAGGATCTACAGTGACAATGGCACACACTTCGTAAACCAGACCATACAACAGTTAAGTAGACATTTTGGTATTTCTTTAAAAAATCATTGTGCGTATCACCCACAATCTGCAGGGCTAGTAGAGAGGCATTATGGGATTTTAAAGAATAAGTTAAGGAAGTTAATAGTAGAAACACAGAGAAATTGGGTGTACTGTCTGCCCCTGGCACTGTTGAGCATGAGAACTGTTCCAAATGCAAAAGGATTGACTCCTTTTGAAAAATTATTTGGAAGGGCTTATTATATACCTCAGTGGAAATCTCTCATGCCCGCAGACCAGGAAGCTGACAGTATACTAGCTGAGTACATGCAAAACTTGTTAAATTCTAAGTATTACATAATCATCCTGTTACAATAATCTTTTTGTTGTGGCCTTTCCTTTTCCCAGCCACACAGACTGCACTGAATAAACGTGAAGCGTTACTCATCAACTGGCATCCAAACTTTAACACTTCCCAGGCAATTAAATATGTGTGTGCTGAGACTTTCAATGTTTTGAATTGCTGGATTTGCACAGCTTTGCTGACAGCATACGGGGGGTTATTAATGACTACAGTCCCCCTAGGGGTCAATGAGACCTGGGAGAACTTGATTTATGATACCTCAACCATTACATCACAAGATAAAATAGCATTGCACTTGTCTGTTCCATAAAAGGGAACTGTGTGTTTTTATAAAAATGATACTGTTCAGGTGGGTTGGAGCAAATGCAATGTGACTATTCCTTATAAATGTTACACTAAAGGTAACAATGTAGATCTTTATTGTAATACAAACTATGATTCATTTCTTGGATTGATGCACAAAACACTTGATGAAGTAAAACATAATTCTGTTCTTTATAAATAACTGTCTATAATAGACAGAAAAATGTTTCATGCAGGGCGAGTGTATATTCATAGCAAGGTTACTACTAAAGTAGAGGATTGTTATTTTGTGTGTGGCAGAAAGGCATACAAATGGTTACCTGAGAGTTGGTCCGGCAGTTGTTTTTTGGGTTACCTGGTTCTGGCCATACGACACACTGCAGTTTTGCCTCGAGGAAAATTTTGAAATGTCTGAGAGGTCGTCAAGAAACCTGTAAATCCAGTGGGACAAATCGATGCACGTTGGAAAGACCATCATTCCATAGGCAAAGGACTGACACATATGGACTTGAGTGATAGCGTTTATCGTGGGCAGGCATATTACCAAAAATGGACTGTAGAAAGTAGTTTATTGATGTATTAATACATCAATAAACTACTTTCTACAGTCCATTTTTGTTGCTGGCGTTTTTTCTGTTATTCAATTGACTTGCAGCCGTGCAACTCCTTGCGTGCAGGATACACTTTGTCGGACAGGCATATTACCGGCATATGAAGCAGTGAAATCAATCTGGGAGCTGAGAAAACTGTCGAAACTTCTCGAAGTGATGAGTAATGCAACTTTTCCGCTCTCGAATTGGTGACAGATGAACTCAATGCTATGAGAACTGTAGTGCTTCAGAACTGCATGGCTCTCGACCCGCTAGAGGTGGTACTTGAGCTTTAATCCAAGAAGAATGCTGTTCGTATATTCCTGACCATAAACACCAGATAGACAATCATCTTGAGGTAATTCAGCAAGTGTCGGCCATGACCAAACCAGGCCCAAACCCACTGACGGACTTTTTCCAGAAATGGTTTGGGGGGTGGAGTACCATCCTAATGAACATCCTGATTGTCATTTGTGTGGGAATGCTCCTACAGGGAGTATGTGTTTTTTGTGGCATCCCCTGCATGAAAAGACTGATTAAAGATTTTATAGACATGTCAGTTTCTGGAACCTTATATCAAAGTACTGAGTTTGAAGAACTGTTAAAAGATTGAAAATGCTTTCATAAGTTTAAACTGAATGACTCTCTTAACTGCAAATCCTGAATGGAGGAGGTTAGGAGAAGAAAACAAACTGTTTATGCTTATTTTGAAAGTAGAATAAAAGTATTAAAAGGGGGAAATGTCAGAAAAATAAGTATTAATGTGTGTATTAGTAATATGCTTAGTGCATTTAGAGCTTGAAAAGAGTTAACACATTTATTCTATTTCATACTGCATAAATCTGTACAAACTGCAGATGCTTTCTGACCTTGTACTGTTAGCTAAAATCTTCCTTGTACCTTGGAAATTTACTGAGAAGCAGATGATTCCTGCTTATGTTAGGAAAATAATGAATAGAACAATTCTACTTGTATGAAGCTTAGACAAGAAGTTCCGTTTGTGCTGTACACAGCTGTAGAAACCATAGATAATTAGGACAAAGCCTGTTTGAAAATATGAACTGCAGTCAGCATTTGCTTGTATCTGAATTAGAAGAGTACCTTGAAATGTAACACTGTACAATGGAAGCTTGTAAACGAATTGGTGCCCACCAAGGCCAGGTTGTTTTTCTCAAAAGTTTCTCACAAATCTAGTCATGTCAGCAGAAAATCTGAGTAACATCTGCTGTAGAACAATACTGAAAGTTGTGTTTGATTACGTCAGCCACAGAAGGCCATGTCTTGTAAAATAGTATAAGAATGAGCATACTTCCTGTTAGTAGTTAGACAAATCCTTGTATTTGCATGTTTTTGTCTCCTTGTGGCAAGTAAATAAATATACCTTAACTGAACCTTACGTGTATTGGTCTTTGAAGTTTTTTCCTTTGACACTAAGCCTTACAGAATAATGTAGCTTACAGAGCTTTTGTACTTTCTGTTCTTTGGCTTGACATTAGTCACTTTTCCATTACGTCTTATACACCTAAAGACTAGGGCCTGCCATGGAACAGTACATAGAAATCTTGAAGAACATGAAACAGAAAAGGCTGAGACATATCTCAACTCCCTTAAGAAGGTAGCTGTGCTGGATACTCAGTACAATTAGTATGCAGGTTTTGTACGCGATCTCAAGCTGGTGCAGAAAATGATGTGAGAAGGTAAATGAGTAGGATTGTAGACATTACTCACATCTTCCTACTCCTAAGCCAACCGACAGACCAGCTTCACATGCCTTAGTAAGTCAAAAGTTTCCAGTTGTCTAACACCTGATTTCAACAATAGCAGCATGAGCGACACATACATGGAAGCCACACTAGGTGTTATATCCCTGAGTTTCTTAGGTTGACAGACATGTCCATGGCAATCACACTAGGTGCTATATCCCTGAGTATGTAGAACATATCTCCGTTGTCATATATATGGACTACATTCATGCCTGACCTGTTTACATGCAGCAATTCGTCAACCTCCCCATGTAGCAAAGAACCCTAGTAGCCACAGAGCACGGATTGTTTGACACATGGTATGTAGACATAAGATCTGCTGTAGTAGCAATTCATTATTTATCATTCTGGCATTGTATAAGACTGTCTGACTTTAAAAAGTCATGTTGCAGACTCCTGGGAATCTATATATATATATAGATCCCTATCACATGATTGAATTTTCAGAAACTTGAAATTCATATGGTTGGGACCATATCATCAAGTTTGCAAAAACTCGAACATAATAAAAAAGAAATAAAATAAAAACAAAAGTCTTCTTTTTTATGGGGTTTTGCCTAGTCAGATGATCGAATTTTCAGAAACTTGAAATTCATATGGTTGATCGAATTTCCGAAAACCTGAACATCAAAAAATAAATAAATAAAAACAAAACATTTCCTTTTTTTACTTTTTTGCAGGGAAGCAAGCCCCCCTGCAAATTATATATACCAGCTCTGAGGTCATACTACAGTGATCATAGTACAGTGCAGATTGGAAAATGTACCCTTTTCTCACTCTAGTGTGATCTCAGAGTTGTTATATATAATTTGCAGGGGGTGTGGGGGGTGAAGGGGTCCTGCTCCCCTGAAAAATGTAAAAAAAGGAAGATTTTTGTTTTTATTTTAATTTTAATTAATTAATTTATTTATTTTTAATGTTCTTTTCAGAAACTTGATCATATACTCCCTATCATATAAATTCTGAGTTTCTAAAAATGTGATCATCTGATAGGGATCCGGATATACACATAATACTGCATCATCAGACATGAGAATTAGATCTCAGCAGCCATTTTCATTGTAACAGCTTATGTATCACATATCTCATTTTCACAATAAGTATTCCTTATTACATATGAATGTCGTATTCCTGGGTTAATGATTGTTTATCCTTTCTTTTCAGTACTTTAAAAGGTCTGAAGCTTGAATTTGAAAGAAAATATTGTTTGACAATTTTGATAATGGGAAGAAGTAATTAAGTGACAGAACTGTTTCCCAGTTCGGAACAGAAAATTATAAATAAGTAAAACTTCAGACATAAACAAATTAAAGCAGTAAGCAATTTCAGATAATACAACTAAACAGTTCTAATTGAACTAATTTATGGAAGTAATACAAAATTAAGTCAGCAAGTTTAAATGGAATATAAACTGTAAAAGACTTAATTTGTTTCTAGCAACTTAGGCTATAGTTTCTGCCTAAAACAAAATAACCAACAAAGCAGAACAGTGAGTGTAAATAAAATAGATGGGTTAGAAATCCCTGTACAAAAGCTTCACAGTTGAGAACAGTACATAAGAATGGCCCTTAGAAGTCCTGTCTTGACCTGACCTACACTACTTCCTGCAAAATTGCTGCCAGGATGATGCTGTTAAAATGTTTCATAGGGGACGAATGTCTCTCTTCTACAGAGCAGGCCAATATCTGATTGCACTATTTAGCCAGCTATTATGGTACAACCTCTGCAGTATGCTGTACCAATCTGGACATGAACATCTTGCTGCTGCAGTAAATAAAATTATAGTCATTACTAAAAAAATCGACTACAATGGACTTTTTTATATGAACAGGCAAATCAGGGACAGTGAGTACACCTACACACAGATGAACAAATCTGTCTTGATAGTCTGTCTGAATAAATAAATATCCATATGAGCAATTATGAATTTGTCTTAACTGGCTTTTAACATCTGGGGTCAGATACCTTAAAGTATGTGGAATCTGCCACATTATGCTGATATCAGCAGCAAAGCTGTGGATAACAATGTAATATGCACATATGCCACAGCGAACTCTGAATATCTCAGTGCACAATGAAGTATCTCAGTAGTATCTGCGCACTGCATATCAGTCACAAGTAATCAATAAATAATAAGAAATCTCTGTCAAAGCACGATGTACATTAACAAAGTTACAGAAAGAATCTTACAGTGTAAGCAGCCTGACATTTGTAAATACATGTTTATAGTACAATCTCTCCAATAAGCTTAGAGACAGCGACAGAATATCATCATAAGTTTGTTATCATTAAAATATTCTATCTACCACTTACAGAGTATGACTGAATCTGTACATTTTCTAATAAAAAAATGAATAAAGGAAAGGGCAATCACAGCCACATCACCACAGCTAACATTAGCTAACAATGGGTGCGTGACGCGTGGGGAGCAGAAGTAATACACACACCCAAGGAAAGTGGGAGGTAGAAAAGTAGACATGGGTTATAGGTGAAGAAGAGGGACACACAAGATGGAACTGGAAAATCTGAGGGAAAGTCAGAGGGGCATTGGCATTTTTTTTAAGAATAGAAGGAAGTGTAAAGATAGGGAAAGAGGAGAAGGCCATCACAGCAGGTATACCCATAGAACAAATATCACAACAAATGACAGACAAAGGTTGGAAAAAACAGTAAGGGCATTTAAGTTGCACAGACAGCATAATGCACAACACAATGGATAGTTGTCAGACAGGGTGTGGATGCATACCAACCATGTTGCATTGCAGAAAAAATATTTACCTATGCAATATCATGTCGTGAAATGTTGTAAACCATGTAGCAGTCATACCTGAATGTGTATGACTAATGGTAGATGTGTGTTGTAGGGCAATTAATAAGGATCATAGTACACATTGGATAAATAAACACATACCCAAGCAGTCTGCAAGCACTGTAAGTGTAAGCCAAGCAACATCACAGATGTGTAAGGCAAATCTAAGAACATTAGATAATTCCAGCAGCAGACAAAACCAAACTTCTGACCATGCATGTGAAAGGCAAACAAGCAAGCACAGTGCCAATCAGCAGTACTACATCAAAGCAGGCAAAATGGATGCTAAATACACAAGTAGGTGCACACAACCCAAATCCACATAACCCAAACAAACATGTAATGGAATGTATATACATGACACACATATGCCATATCAAAGGCAACACACAGGTGTAGGCATATATGTATGTCTGTCAATGGCCTAAATGGAACCTACATAAAACCAGCGTCAGTACAAATACACACACCAAATGACATAAGAATATTTGCAAAAATCTAACATTAAGGCTTAAAAAAAGAATATCAGGTTGTAAACATGAACTTCAACAGTGTACACTGGTCAACACACAAGTATAACATGAACAAGGATGCACTGCAAGCAGTAGCTAGTGACTTGAGTGCAGTTGTCCAGCATCTGTAAAATGACCATAGAGTTGGCAAATGTTGAACATGTCAACAACATAATACATGACAATGGACAATAATTGCAACAAAGGCAAATGTATCTGCAATGTATATTATATAACTACAAAGGTGGAAGGGAGGAGGACAACCTGGGCCCACATCAAAGAAGATATTGATAAAGCAGGACAACAAGGAAAGGTTACACTTTGCAAATGCATGTGTACACCACACAGGGTGCTGTTGAAGCCAACTCAAAATACATTTAAACAAATGGCAGATATATGTCAGATGGGCAGACTGTACTGCTGAAGTCCACAAAAAGGGCATGTATGAATCACACATACACAGTATTGGGTAATCGGATCTATATTACTTTCATGAAAAACCTTGTCAGCAAACACCACTCTGTCGACATGTATTCAGTGAAATTTAATTCTGTGATTCGCTGAATACTTAAAGGGCAAAGACATGGTTGGCCAACCACAAAATTGTGCCCTTTTCTCCACTGTAGTGTGACCTCTGAGTTGGTATATTTAGTTAGTGGGGGTGTTGGTTTAGCTAGATTTAGTTCCGCTGGGTTGGAGGGTAAGTATTTGATTGCCCTTTAAGAATTCAGCAAATTGCAGAAGTGAATTTTGCTGAATATGTGTCGATGAAGTGGTGTTCACTGTCAAGGTTTTTTGGCTGCGTAATATAGACCCTGTGTAATCATATAACATCAACAGGCATAGATAAGCAAGCTAATAATGTCAATCACATACACATATATTGTCATGGCAATGTCAAATAAAAAAACACAGGTATATGCCATACACCTGATCATTACTGAGCAGCAAACACTCCTGTAAGCATCATTACAGCACATCAATGATAAATCAGTGAATGCACACAAGTCAAATGTACAATGGTATTTCCCAATTTAATTTCTCCAAATCTTTTGGGTTTCTAATATCATGATGGCAATAGACCCCATTCATAGGTCAAAATATAATTAAAGTTTGTGAAATAAGTACTGTTTCAATTGTTGATTTTATCCAAAAGTGCTCTTCACAACATCTGCAATGTTCCCAGAATTGAATCCTGCAATTCATATGGAGTTACATGTATTGATAGCATATATAAATAAGACTGTAAATGATTTTTTCCATGAAATCCATCACTCCTACTACTATTGTACTATGTGGGTGTCCTTCTTCCACAGTGTCCTCATTTCTGCTTGCAAATCCTGGTATTTTACGACTGTGTCTCTTTGTACATAAGACGCTGTAATCATTGGGTGTAGCAATTTCCGTAGTCAATGCTACTCTGGTCTTCTTTTCATGGACAACTATATCTGGTTTTCTTGCATCTATTTTTTGAACTGTGGTAATGGGTAATCTCATGTGATATAAACTTCATCATTTTCTATAACTCTTTGTAGCTAATGTTTACAATGCTTCTTAGCTACTTCAGTATTATAATACTTGCACAATTCCCGATGCAGAGGTCTTGCAGATTATTATGCCTTTCGGTATACAGGACCTCTGCCATTAGTTCATCACACCCAGAAACAAGATGTGTGTTTTTTTCTGGTTCTGTTTTCCACAACATGCATTTGTCTCTTTATCCCACATGTTCAATGGACCTTGTAAACTAATGTTACCCCTCCATCATGTGGTTTAAATTCACCTCTCCTTAACAAATTCCCACATCAGATCATCATCAACATGAGGTTGTTACAAGAGTTTGCTGTATCTGAAACTATATTTATGCCTTTTCCACATTTCTTGACTTCTCATCTTATCCTCCTTCTTACGATATTTATTTATTTATTTATGTTTTGTTGTTGTTGTTGCTTTTTTTTTTTTTTTTTGGTACTTTTGGCTGCTGCCAGATTATTGTTTACTTCTGGTTTGATTTCCATTTCCGCTTGATATAGATATGGTTCTGCTAAACTAAGAAGGTAAGTCATCTTAGATTGGTTATTTTCATGTTTCAGAACTTTCACTATGTTTGGATCTGGTGTGGTCAGCAGATATGTGTGCAGTCCTACGATTACAGATCTATACATGCACTCAGTCCTGAGGAGGACCATACCTCCTTCAGAATGAGCGATATATATATATATATATATATATATATATATATATATATATATATATATATATATATATATATATATATATATAGGATTGGTACTGATCCCCGAAGGAACTTTTCCCCAAACCACAAACAGCCGGGCATGCTTCCACGAAAGTGCTTTTTACCAAAAAAGCACTTTTGCAGAAGTATGCCTTCAGCTAGAGGGATTCATAGGGGAATGGCTGTTGCGGAGCTCATACTATGGTGTGGTGTGGATAAGGGAATATTCCCTTTTCTTCACTGCAGTGTGATCTCGGAATGAGAATATTAAAGTAGGGGGTGTGGGGGGCACAGCCCCCTACATGGGGGGGTGCAGGGGGGCTTGCCCCCCTGCATAAAAGTAGATTTATTGTTTTTTTTTTTTTAATGCACTTTAATGAAAGTGCTTTTTTGATGAAAGCACTTTCTTTAAAGTGTGTTCGGTGATTGTGGATTCGGACTATTGAACCTTCGTTCAATAGTCCTATATAGATATATATATCTATATATATATATATCTATATATATATATATATATATATATATATATATATATATATATATATGGGTCTAGGTTACAACGTCGACAGATGAGAAGACCGACAGTGAAATCACCGACGCCAGAAGATCGACGGATGAAAACACCGACGCGGAGAACACCGAGATGGGGAAAGGATGTGTAAGTATGCGGTAGTGACGGACATTAGGGTGTGAGTTAGGTCAGTGTGCGATGTTGACGGTCTGTAGGGGTAGGGGTGGGTTAAGTGAGTTAGGGTTAGGGCGCGAGTTAGGTAAGGGTGCAGTAGTGAATGTTTTGGGTTAGGGGCGGGTTAAGTGAGTTAGGGTTAGGGCGCGGGTTAGGTAAGGGTGCAGTAGTGAATTGTTTTGGGTTAGGGGTGGGTTAAGTGAGTTAGGGTTAGGGCGCGGGTTAGGTTAGTGTGCGATAGTGACGGACCTTAGGGTTAGGGTTTCGGTTAGGGTTGTGGATAGTTGTGTATGTAAGGTTTAATGTTTGTTTGTTAGGATTTAGGTGTGCTTGTGTTGTGTGTGTGGTTTTTGGTCAGGGAATTTGTTTTATTTATTGGTTGTTGTGATGATGTGTTGAGTGTGTGCGGTGTCGTGTTTGTGAACTGTCGATGATGTGGTGTCGGTGATGTCGTTGTCGATGTTGTGTGCTGTCGGTGTTATAACCTAGAACCATATATATATATATATATATATATATATATACATGGGTCCCCTACAAAATCCAGAACGCACAGAATCCCGACCCCCAAAATACTGAGATCATTACTGAAACATTGAAAGTGCGAAATTCAAAATCGTGAAACTAATACATACATACAGCGCACGCATAAGCATACACACACCCTCCCCCATAACCAAACAAACCACCCTACACTAAAGATAATCAGGGGGGCTTTGCCCCTCTGCACCCCCTATGTGGGGGGGATGTGCCCCCACACCCCCCTACTTTATTATTCTAACTCTGAGATCACACAAACATATACACAAGGCAAACTCACATCCACACATTACAGACACACACATACACACACACACACACACACACACACACACACACACACACAACACACACTTACACACACTAAGGCCCCTCACAAACACACTTACACACACATACTTACCTGAACTGCAACACCAGAAGCACTAACTCAAAATCACTTACCATCAGGATTTTGAATTTTGCGTTTCTGGTCTTTCGGTAATGTGGGGTTTTGGGCTTTTCATCTCGGTATTTTGGACGTTGGGATTCTGTGCATTCGGGATTTCATAGGGGACATGTATATATATATATATATATATATATATATATATATATATATATATATATATATATATAAAATCTTAGTATACACTGATATTATATATAATTTGATAAGACTGAAGAATTTTTCTTGATTTCCTGTCCAAGTGATCCAATATATTTCTGAGAAATTTCTAGTCATTTCTATTTTGCCTTTCAGCTCCTCATCTGATTAAATATACAGTTTTAAATCATCCACAAAAAGAAGTTGTCTTTAAACTCTGTTGCTGTCTGGGAGCCAAATTGTAAAACTGACCTAATCAGCTAATTAGACAGCTTAATGGATTAAGGGCAAGATAAAAGAGCAGCAGTGACAAAGATTTACCCTGGAAAATCCTTCTTTGAATTTTTATCCCTGGAATAATAATAACATGTCCTTTATCATGCAAGTGGTTTGCCACTGTTTTGTGATCACTGTAATTTTTTACTCAGGGCTAAATCTTTGTGCAAAGATGTTAATATTTTTATCCAGAAGTTAGGTACTGTATCTGGACCAGAGGTTTTCCAGTTGAGAGCTTTTCTTAATTTTGTTTAAATTTCTATGTCTGTTTCTTTATCCCATGTCATATCCTGTACATTCGAACTTCTTACTTTTTCTTTTACTTTTTCTATCCATTCAGTTTCTTTGTTATGTTCCTCAGGGTCTTTCTAGATATTTCTCCAAAATGTATCCATTTCTTCTCTTTTTTGATAGTGTTTCTACTCCTTTTGTTTTATTTCTCAGTTCTCTTTAAAACTTTTTTGGTCCATCAATGAATTGCTGCTTGTCTTTCGGCTTTTCCTGGTAAGGTCACCACAGCGGAACTCTGGTCCGCTAATGATTGGCAGTAGATTTTTATGAAACGCCAAGGTTATTAATTTAGCTGCACAGTAATATATTCTATTTACTTATGTTATATCACATGCATTTCTGTTGATAGTCTTGATTACTGTGTTCATTTGTTTTATTAGGACTTTTAACATTTTGGGTCTTTTTGACTTTCTGTAATCTATTTCTTTCATCAGTCTTTATATCTCTCCATCTTTATTAAATCAAGCACCTCTTCCATTAGATCTTTTTCTTCTACACTGAGGATGCATTCTTTGCTCTCTGTTTCCTGCAGGCATTCTTTGAAAAGTTCCAGAACATCTTCCTGCATCATATTCTCTTCAGCTGCATCCTGCATGATACATTGTTCTTTCATATGGGAACTCACTCACGCCACAACACTAACTGCTTCAGAGTTGCCACTGTTTTCTGTTCCTTCCCTTGCTGTGCAACTCCAACTGAACTTTTGTACTGGATTTCTACTGAAGGCTCCAGAGTATCTTTTTGTGGCAACTGATCAGATGCATCCCGTTCCACCTGTTTCTCCTTAATTTGGGGACTCACTGTTTCATCATGCTGTCATGTTACCATGGTTGGATTTTCTACACTACATTATTCTTCACTTTGCAGGTAATCCATAACTTCAATTTTGATTTATTTAACTTATGTAAGACTAATCCTCTTTTCTTCTTTCCAAGTCCATATTTCTACTTCAGATGTCTCCCACTCAACCTGTTTGTCCTTACTTTGGAGAGCCATTGTTCATGCTGTGACATATCCTGAGTTAGACTTTCTACATCAAACCCTTCACTTTGCAGGTATTCCATAGCTTCATCTTCTATTTGTTTAAACTTCTACGCTACTAATCTTCTGTTCTATGTTCCTCCTTTGTGATCTTATTTTTTTGTGTTTTGAAATTCTCCATATCTGGGTGCCTTTGCCTGTATGTATCTTCAAATATCTCTGGATGTGATTTTTCTGTATTGCTTAGTTTGGCTTTCTCCTTTGCATAAGTATTGCATTGTATCAGATCTCTTTTTCTTTCCCATGTCCATGTTTCTTTTTTATAACTTTCAAAAATCTCTAGGTTTTGTTCTTTATATTTTCACTCTTCATCAGTCATGTCTTTTTTCAAATGTCCCAAGGCTTCTTGGTCTTTATAATTTTTTTCATGAATCTATTGTATTAATCAATACGAATTTCTGTTTGAAGCTTTTCACAGTCTTTCTTGCACAAGTATTTTTCTTTCCTCTAATTTCTCACTTAATATTTTGAATATCTTCTATCCAGAAATTCTGGGCTTCTTGCTTGATAATAACAATGTATAATTTCTTTCTTATCTTCAAAAGTCCACTCTGTCATCTTTATGGCTGTTTTTTGGCCTGTTAGGTTTTTGTTTTTGTTGTGGACTACAACTTCTTTCTATAATAGGATGGGAGGCTGTTCTCTCTCCGAGTCTGGCCTAACCCCATTGTAGGAATGTTTCTGTGTCTTGAAGTTCTATCCTATCATTTTTTCCAGTCCTGGCATGAGATCGCCTACCAGGATTGAGCAGTTTTTTATCCCAGTTCTCTTTTTTATTTTTAACCTACTTTGATATATGCTATATAAAATACCGTCTATATATCAATGTCATCTTGGTGAGATTTTGTAAAAACAGAGTCCACCTCATGAAGGTACTCGCCAAGACTTGAGGATGAATTCAATTCCAGCAAGACTACTCTCCTTTGCTTGCTAATTTTATCATCTCTCCATTCAGTATGGATTGGACTGTGAGAAGAGACATGCACAATTATCAGTTAATATGTATAAATATTGATAGATGGTGTGAACTTATGTGAATAAGGAATAAATGCGGAAGTGTAACATACAGCAAACACAGCATATTGTATTGTTAATTAATACATTTCCTTACTATGGAGTATACATGAATGTTAAACTGGCGTTCGCTACAGTCAGAAAAACAGCACTGCCCATAGGTATGCTATACATTTATATAATCCAACATGGCATTAGCATTGCCAACATATGGCACACAGAATGATAGCATGCCAGTGGAACAGCATGACAATTGTCATTCAAAACACGTGGACAATGACATGTCCATCTGTTGCATATCCATGATATAGCAATGCACAAATCTTTTTTTTTTCAAACAAGAATCATCTTTATTAAGTTAAGATTTATGACATAGACAATCATACATTTATATAAATAAAAACAAACCATACTGACATATTTTTAGTTGCAAACATTATACATCACTTATGATTTATCCAGTCATTGTCAGTCAAACATTACATAGTTCATTCAAATCCTGCCTTCTTTTAAAACTTATTCCTACAAAATATTATTTTGCATGTATTGTTCCCCACAATTCCCATATTTTCTGTGAAATTGCTCCTGCTCTTTTCTAAATATTCCATTTCCAGTTGTTTTATCTCTGTTACTATATTCACTACTTTTTGATTTCCATCTCCTAGTAACTGCTTTTTTTTGGCAGCCACCATAATTAGACTAAGAAAGGCCTTACTATTTCTAGGTAAATATGATTTTGTTTCATATTTAAAAAAATAAATAAATCATTTCTTTAGTTACACCAATTTGCTCACCCAGTAGTTTAGTCTGCAGGGAATTTTTAAAATCTGTGGGCTCGTTACACTCCCAAAAAATATGTTCTAATTTTCTCATTCTTCCCCATCACATCTCTAACATTTGCTATCTACATGAAGAAAAATGCTTTGGAATCTACTTAGGGTACAAAAAATATAATAAGAATACATATACCATTGTGGTAGTACTGGACTATAGACAATGTGTGTTGTCTGTCAGTTTCTCTCAGTGAAACATGTTTACAATGGAATTGTTGTAGCAGTAGTTGCAGGTTAACTGCTACAATGCATAGACAGCTGATGCTTGTCATGCACATATTGAAATATGATTAAATGTCACATGATGATATCTGCATTGTATGTTGGCACATGAAACATATACGCACTGCAGCTATGTGGTATGTGTGCACAATAGTACAAATACAGTCCAGTCAATTATATGGCAAACAGCATGTTGGTAGCATTACACAACTGGAGCACACAAACAATACTTATGGACCTTACAGAGTGCAACAGAGATGATGGCTCATGCAGGTGCAGGTCCAGCTTCCTGGTTGTGATATTTGTCATAGTCATGGGTCGTCATCATCTGAACATTCTGGCACTGGCCTGGCATGCACTCATCATCTACATCTGATTGACAATCATTTACAGGTCCCATGCTCTGTCAAGATGAATTGCAACACAGGACAGAAATTACATAAGCATACCTGATACTATCTGTCTGCATAACATACCCACTGTGACAAAATGAACAGGCAGAAAATAGTCCTCATGAAATGTTAAAATATATTCTGATCATAGTCCAGTGTATCACCATATGTGAAGCATGTCAGTTTCTAAACCATATAATTGAAAAGTAAATGTCTGTCACAGTGTGCATTCCCATGAAGACCATAGCTGACATTAAATTGAGACCAATGTGTATTTAGACTGATCCTGTTGACTTAGCCAATCTGCTAGCTAATAGATTCAACTCAAACTTCACCCCACTATCAACCACAAAAAGTCCACACAACATCCCCAATACTTGCCCCACAACTCACATCTCCATAGATCAAGAGTTAAAGGCCCTATCCAAGACAAAGAACACAGCTTCCATGGACCTGATAGTATCCTGTGCTGTATTCTGCACTATCTCCAGCAAGAACTAGCTTCGACATTGAGCACCCTATTCAACCACAGCCTAATTAGTGGCTTTATTCCAGCACAGTGGAGAACCACCTTTGTCATCCCCTTGCACAAAGGTAGTTCCTCTACTGACTCAGAAAACTATTGTCCTATTATCTTGACAAGTCTGATCTGTAAAGCCATGGAGTATATTATTATGGATCTCATAAACAAGGACATAGGCAATCTCCAAGCACTCGACCCCACCCAATTCGGATTCGGCAGGGGCAGATCTTGCCTATTGAACCTAGTTGACTTCTTTGAGACTGTCATCAAGGCCCTGCATGAGGAAAAGTCAGTACATACAGCTTACCTTGACCTGGCCAAGGCCTTTGACACAATCCCCCACTCAGGCATCACTGAAAAGCTAACACAACTTGATGTTAATCCCTGTCTCATCAGATGGGTGGCCAACTGGCTCAAGATAGGTGCTGCCACCTCGGACAACAGATCTGTCAATAGTGGTGTTCCCCAGGGATCCATCCTGGGACCCTTACTGTTTGGCATCTACTTCTCAGAGCTCCAAGCAAAGACAAAGGGCCTGTGGCTGACCAGGTTTGCGGATGACTGTAAGTTGGGTGCTGTCATTGACTCAGCAAATGATGTTAACATACTGCAAGAGGGTCTCACAGCAACAAATAACTGGTGCCAAAGTCATGGCCTTAAGTTAATCTCAAAAACTGTATTATCATACCAATCAGCAAAAATATGGCCCCTACTGATTACCACATCAATGGCTACCCCCTAAGCACACAACCTGTGGTAAGAGACCTGGTTACTCAGGTTGACAACAATCTCACATTCAACCATCATGTGGCGGCGGTGTTCAGAAAAGCCTTTTACTTGGTTCATCTCATAAGTAAAGGGATTGCATCCAGAAAAAAAAGAGGTTATTATCTCTCTGTACCCCTCCCTTATTAGACTTATAATTGAGTATAATGACCCATTTGCTATGTACCTCTTCAAACACCTGCACCAACTGGAAATGCCACAGAAATACCTGACAAAGAGAATCCATGGCCTACAGCACCTGTTCTGTATGGACAGGCTCAAATCCCTATCACTCTACTCACCATCATACAGATTGCTCAGAGGTGATTTGTGTCTCACCTATAAAGCAATATTGGACCCTGCCCTACTAGAGATGCTCCCTTATCTGTAAGTCTAACTCCTCGCAGATTACCCACTCAATAGGCCTAAATCAAATATGCAACATCAACAAAACCTGCTGGAGAGACAGGTTTGTCTCTCAGAGGCTGACTAGACTTCCCATACATGTCAAACAGACTAGCTCGCTGACCGTCTTCATGTGCAACCTTGGTGAGTGAATAGGAACCCACAAAATTGTCCCAGTTGTTCCATCTTTGCCCCTCATTGACAGGGGTGACAGGTGCTGACTTAGGCTTCTTTTTTGGGGATAACCTCTTGGCTAGGCTTGTAAGGCTCCCAGGGCCATTAGCCTAGTAACCTCCTATGATCCTATGATCTACACTCTAAGCTACATAAATTAACTTTTCATCCACTGGTGAGTTCTGCATCTACAAACATGAGACTGAAGGTATATGAGCATACATTCAAGTTGAAATGGTGCAAACATTAGAAAGTAGCACAATTATGATTAACTGAATTGCTGTTAATGAATGGCTTCTTATTCACACATCTTCCTTATATCATTTTATCTATCTTATGGACATGTCCAATAACAGATCATGTCAGGGAGACTGTATTCATTACACAATGTGACCAGTTCGATCAAGGCCATGCAATGGCATACAATGGCATATATAGCAAAGCTTATCAGTGGAAATCATGACATGACATCAGCACTTGTTTATTGGCCAGCATTAAGCATGGCAAGCATATACAAAGCAAGCACATGTAACACATTCTGACATTTAAAGGGAAGCATGCCCGACCAGGGGTGTAGCTAGGATTTTCAAATTTGTACTCACAGCTCTCAAACTGCTACCCCCCTCCCCAGCCAAGCTATGGCCATTCTCATAATTCATGGTTCACTCTTTTAGTGTCGATGAAGAGGCATTCGCTGTAATGCCTCTTTAGTAATATAATATAGATTCAATCAAACTCGGTTCCTTGAATTGAAAATGAACCTGAAAGTCAGTTCTTTGAAAAATGCAGCATGGTAGTTGGGGTAGAGGATTCATGCTTTTGTTTTCTGTAACTAAGGTACAGGTTTTGAGCTTGAGTAAATTACTAACCACCTGCTACCCCTAACTAGGGTGTTTCATTCACACACACACCCCTACTTACCTCTTAGTGCAAGAAATATGGACAAAGCCTAAAATAAACAGGGACAGATATTAAATAATGCTCTCGTGAACTTAGAAAGTTGCTAGAATAACAGGATTTGTGCTAGTATGAGAAAGTTGCTAGAATAACAGGATTTGTGCTAGTATGAATTTTTCTAAAGGACATGAAGTCTGAAACTCAAATGTCTGTCATTATTTAGCAACTTCAGCCTTCAATGATTTTCTAGAAAATCACAAAATTTATGATGAAGAGACAAAAAATATGAGGCAAAAATCTCAACATTCTGCAAAATTTGGACAGTTGAGAGATATGTCGGGCGCTAGAATCCGCCACATAACGCAAGCACTCAGGTCTCTCAACAGCAGGTACAAATACAACTCAGTCATTGTCCACGCTGGTGTAAACGACCTGAGACGTACCTGCTTGGACTACATGAAAAGAGACATTGAGGAGCTCTCTGATTATGTAGCCCAGGCAGGTATGACCCTGACCTTGAGCAGTATCCTACCTTCACCAAGAATGATGCCACAATACAGAGATAAGATGATCAGCTTTAACAATTGGCTTAAACTCTGGTGTCATTCAAAGGGGATCCAATGTCTGTCTGCCTGGGATGACATGCTGGACAAGTCACGCTGCTTCGCAAGGGACGGCTTGCACCTGTCACCCCTGGGATTCCGGATATTGGCAAAGGCTCTTGCCACCCCCATAGTGCCTTTTTTAGGCAAGGCTCAAATTCTAAACCTACCACCCTAGAACACAAAAAAGGAAAAAACTAAGGGTAATGCTGCTCAATGCCAGAAGTCTAAATCTCAAAATGCATGCACTCGAGGCCCTTCTCAGTATGGAGAACATCGATGTCTGTGCAGTGACAGAAACCTGGTTCAAGGCTCCTGAGAGCACCCCAGCACTATCAGGTTTTACCTCTTATCATGCGTTCCGGCCCCAAAATCCGGACAATACCAAGAAAGGAGGGGGGGTATCCATATTCATCAAGGACACCCACACCTCAAGACTGGTGGCAACGCACGATGCATCGGAGACCATCCAGGTGCAATTAACCATAGGCAAGACTGCTCTGCAAATTGTAGCATGTTACAGGCCACCCTCACAAACTCAGGAACCTCACATGGCCTTCCTGAAAACACTAGAGGGGATAAATGTATCACCAAACACCATCATACTAGGTGACTTCAATTACCCTAATATAGACTGGGAACACTACTCAAGCCCAAACACCCTAGCCCAAAAGTTCCTGGAATTCATAAACTCAAATGCCATGGAACAACTAGTCACCATCCCCACAAGAGGAGAAAACATACTTGATCTCATCATCACGAACATGGGAGCACAATGTTCAACACCGGAAGTATACCCCTCACTGGTGAGATCAGATCACAAACTAATCTCGCTGGAGGTCCTCATCCCACCCCACCTGAAATAAAAAAGACCACAGTAAAGAACTTCTCAAAAGCCGACTTCACACTTCTAAAGACTAGTGTGGTTTCCTTTAAGGCCCCCGAGCCGGCGGAAAACAGTACTCAAGCCGCTGAATCACTTACAAATGCCTTCTACCAGCACCTGCAGGACTGCATGGATAAGGCAATCCCAAGCAAAACAAAGACTCTTTGTACCAAAGGCAAGCGTCCAGTCTGGTGGACCCCAGCCATAAACAAACTCTACAACAAAAGGAGGAAGCTACTACAAGATAGAGCAAAATCCTTAAAAGGTAAGACACCCTTGATCACTATAAGTAAAAAACTAAGAGCTCTCATAAAATCATCCAAAGCAAATTTTGAGAGAAAAATAGCTAAAGACTCAAAAGACAATCATAAGGCCTTCTTTAGCTATGTTAGAAACCTGGGAGGAAACTCCCAGATATGCTCAGAACTAGTTCAAAATTATGTGAAGATTACTGATCCTACAGACATTGCCAACATACTGGCTGACAGGTTCAGTGCAAACTTCTCCCCTCCCCCAAAAGGAGAGATATCTATACCAAGTGATTGCAGCCCCCCAAACATCTCCAATGCCCAAGTGAGAACTGCTCTCTCCAAAGCAAAAAACACAGCATCCATGGGACCTGATGGTGTCCCCGGCTGTGTGCTCCACGAACTCAATGAGGAATTAAACCCACAGCTAGGACAGCTGTTTAATCATAGTCTTACCTCTGGATACGTACCCAGCGAGTGGCGCACTGCAACTGTGGTCCCACTTCACAAAGGCGGTGCCTCCACCGACCCTGGAAATTACCGGCCCATTAGCTTGACAAGCCTTATCTGCAAAGCCATGGAGAGGATCATAATGGACCTCATAAATAAAGACATAGGGAATTTGCAGAATTTGGATCCATCCCAGTTTGGCTTTGTCAAAGGCAGATCATGCCTTCTAAACTTGGTTGACTTTTTCGGAACAGTCACCAAAGCCATTGATGAGGGGAAGGCAGTCCATACAGCCTACCTCGATCTGGCGAAGGCCTTAGATACAATACCCCACTCGGGTATCATTGAAAAACTCATCAGCTTAAATGTTAACCCATACATCACAAGATGGGTTGCAAACTGGCTGAGTGACAGAACCCACAGGGTCAGAGTTGCTGGCGCCATGTCAGACTCAAAGCCTGTCACAAGTGGTGTACCACAGGGCTCAGTCCTGGGCCCACTCTTGTTTGGCATCTACTTTTCCAAAGTACAAGCAAACACAGGAGGGTTATGGCTGACAAAGTTTGCAGATGACTGCAAACTGGGCGCCATAGTAGAAAACACATCTGACACAGATATCCTTCAGAAGGGTCTCACAGAAATGGATAACTGGTGCCAGAGCCATGGCCTAAAGTTAAATGCCAAAAAATGCATAGTCATACCCTTCGTGAAAAACAAGGTTACCCCTAGCTACCAAATAGGTGGCAATCCACTGAGCACAGAAGAAGTTATCAGGGACCTGGGGACCCAGGTTGATAGTAGTCTGTCATTCGACACCCATGTAGCTAAAGTAGTTAGGAAGACCTTCTACATTGCCCACCTTATCATGAAGGGATTCTCATCTAGATCAAGGGAGGTCATAGTCTCCCTATACTCATCACTCATCAGACCAATGATTGAGTACAATGCCCCATTCGGAATGTATCTGACCCGACACTTGCAGCAGCTGGAGAGGCCACAAAAGTTCCTCACCAAAAGGATAAAGGGTCTCAAACATCTGTCCTATGCTGCCCGACTGAAAGAACTCCAGCTCTATTCAGTCGCTTACCGCTTGCTCAGAGGTGACCTTTGCCTAACATACAAGGCCATGTCAAACCCACATTTGATGAATATGCTGCACCTCAAAAAATCTAGATCCATCAGAGCCACAAGGGCGGGAGACTTAAACCTCGACACGGCTATTAATAGGACGTGCTGGAGGGATAGATTCATCACCCAAAGACTCCCTATGCTGTGGAATAAAATCCCAGTATATGTGAGGCAGAGCACCTCGCTGGCCTTGTTCAAGAGAAATCTTGACCAATGGATGGGAGATCGCAGATATACCCCAGGGATTACCTCAGTGTCACTGCTCGACAGAGGCACAGCAAAATAATGGGTATAGTTCCCCATACTAAAGGGGTGGCGTAAGCCACAAAACTATGGGCTAGGCTTGTAAATGCCCTCGGGCAGATAGCCTAGTATGAACCTATGAACCTATGAACCTATGCTACCTACCTACCTCACACACACACACACACACACACACACACACACACACACACACACACACACACACACACACACACACACACACACAAAAATACCTCTCAACCTCTTAGAACAACAAACTCATAAATAAACCTGAGGCAAAGGCCCAAAAATAAAGACATTTTTTTAAATATTGCTCTTATAAACTTAGAAAGATAATAGAATAGTAGTAGGTCTTGTATTAGTACGAATTTTCTGTAAGGTATGAAATCTGAAACTCAAATGTCTGCCATTATTTTCTAACTTCAGTCTTTAATGATTTGCCACTAATTTGCCAGAAAACCGCAATTTTATGAAAAACGGGCCAAAAATGTGATGCAAAAATATAAAATTGCCAGGCAATACAGCTGGGAACCTGTCAAAGAAGGGACACCATTTTAATATGAGCACAGTTAACTTGAGCAGCTGACAAAATTAGAGAATCTACATGCATTTCTGAAATAAAAGTAATATACTGTGGTGAGAGAGGACATGCAGGTGGTTGGTGTGACAGAGTAAGATGCAGAGTACAGGAAGAAATGGAAACAGGTGATCTGCTGTGGCGACCCCTAACAGAAACAGCTGAAAGAAGATGATGATATAACTCTGATCATTACAGTTATTTATAAAAGTAAATCCTGCACGTTTTCTTCCAAAATTGCTATTTTGCAGAGAGATTATTAGGGGGAGAGCAACATTTTGAGCCAAAATTGGGAACAGTTGAGAGGTTTGGATATTCCTAATTCTATAAAGCGATTTATTTGCACATACCTTTCAACCTCTTAATGCAGGAAATCTGGGCAAGGCCAAATATATTAGGGGAACATACAAACAGTACTAAAAATTGATCTTGTATAAACTTAAGACAGTTGATAGAATATCAGGTCTTGCTTTAGCATGCATTTTTCTGAAGATTATGACATCTGAAACGTAACGCCGGTCATTATTTAGTGACTTCATTCCTAAATGATTTGCTGGAAAAGTTTTATTTTGCATTTTACAGCATGAACGCCAATAAATATCTGCTAAACAAAGCAATGCAGTCTCACGATGAAACTAGATTTAGCATTAAAACTTCTCTTCCCTTGAAACTCACATTGATTGAAACAGCATTGAAACGCACATTCAAAGAAAATACATTTTACCAGTGGCAGATAAAGATGAACTTTGGGCTGTTTTCAAATCATAGGCCCCTTGCACATGAAACATACACATGCTCTTTGATACACCTTCCTGATTGTATTAAATTATATTCCTTGTACAATACAGTATAGTTTTTAGAGAGCATTTTAAATTTATTGTTTTGAACATTTTTCCAGTAACCAATGAAACAAAATGCATGCACCAATAATGACAAAACAGCCCAATTCATAACATTTCCATCATAAAAGTCTACTCAAACTTCTGCAGTCCACCAGTATCAGTAAATATGCACAATCTCTGAACTAGTAAAAGCCATCTACATAATTCCACATTAAAGAAATCTGTAACTAATGAAGAGGATGCTGCTAGCAAACAACTTTATATTTCATGGTTTTATCTACAAATAAAGTGTCTGTTGCCCTTGAGGAATAAATTGCCTATGTTGCATTAAAAACAATGATACGCTAATAATATTGCAATAGGGAATGGATGGCAAACTGATAACAAGTTCATAGTTACTACTAGATATCTTCACCAAAACGGACTACAGAATCCACCCCCCTTTACAACACAGTACAGTATCAGTAATGCATCTACCTACTGTGGGAGAAGAACCCACAGCCTTCTGCATCAAAAGCAAGAACACTACCTGTTGTGCTATTAACAGTACAAGCCGATTTAGCATAAGCAGCACTAAACCTTAGTTCCCCCTGAAGCTCTCAGCTCCTTGTAAAATGTCGACACTCAGCTGTATCTCTGAACTTTGCAGCACAAGAAATCTGGAAAAAGCCAACATTTATTGGGGGGGGGCAAAGCCCAAAAACCAGGGGCACATTTTAAACATTGCTTGTATAATTTTGGAAAGTTGCTAGAATAATTACCATGCATGCCTTGAACCCAGAACCATATGCATTACAGTTAGTGTAACATACCACTATGCTAAATCAGCAGTTTGAAAAATAGGAAGACAAACTTAATGGCTATCATTTAGATAGCTCTCAACCTCTTAGCACAAAAAACCTGGACAAACAAAGCCAATAATGAGGGAATACAAATTCAGTTCTCACTTCACACCATAGCACAAAAAACCTGGACAAACAACAAAAACAATAATGGGAGAAATATAACTTCAGTTCTCATTTCTCACCACACACCATAGTTCACAACTGTTAGAAAAACAAATGTAAGCAAAGCTGAGAAATGGTGGTGGTTAGGGACTTTAGGCTCTTTTCGCCCTGAAGCAAAGGTACATGGTTTGAGCCTGAACACCTATAACCAGCAGGTGTATTATGTGGGGGCATTTACACACACACATGATCAAATGAATGAATAAGTGTATACTTAATGGCTGCAGTGATATTTTTAGTCACTGTTGTGAGACATACTGTAGCTTAAGATTCTTAGCTCTAAAATCTTGGATAAAGCCCAAAAAGAAATAGGGAGCAAAGACCAAAGTCAGGTACAGATTATAAGTAATGGTGTTGTATCCTTAGAAAGTTGCTAGAATAATAGTGCTGTGCATTAGTATGCATTTTCTGAGGTATTTAGAATCTGAAACTCAAATAACTGTGTCATTATTGAGTGACTGTTAGAAAACCTCAAATTGTATGAAGAGAGGACAAAACATATGAGACAATCAAGGATATTCAACAACAACAGATGCAGTTAAGAGGCATCATGCACATACATGAGCACACAGAAACACATATCAGCCACACAACTTTATTCAGAACTGCATACCTCAGATGCCTGGGTGTTAGCAAGTTAATGAAAGTATGTATAATAACCACTTTAATATTGAGATTCAAAATCAGTGACAGTTTGCTAAAGAGGAGATAGTTAAGCACTATCAGTTACTGTCTCACACACACACAGAATCTTACTCATTGACTTACTCACGCACACACATTCTTACCCATGAACGCACACACACACACACACACACACACACACACACACACACACACACACACACACACCTTACCTGATAATCTGTTTGCGATAATCCATTTGCGATTGCCTTCCACTCACTACATCTTCACATTTCCCGCTTGCAGCAATAATCCATTTGCGATTGTCTTCCACTCACTCACTACTGCACATTTCCCACTCGCAGCCAGCCAGACATGACATGAGCTCACTTCCGACTGGCTGGCGTGTTCCTTAAAGGAGCCAACACTGTTTAAAAACGAAAAAATATGTACGTACGTTTTTTTTTTAAAAAAGCTACCCCCTCTTCTAAAGAAGTTGTACTGAAATTAGTATAGTGCGTATGCTTCCCGGCATCCCTGTGCCCGACACTGTCCAATGTAACATTACCATAACTTGACTTTTGACAAAGTAAAAACTTATAAATGACAAGATAAAATTAATATTGGGACCTGCACTGTCTCATAATGCTTTCTGCCTCAGTTAACTGTCCAACTGAGTGTCTGACAGGATTTCATTATTTCCCTTCTTTTCTCCCTTGCATGTGATCCCTGAGCAGCTTTGTTTGCGTGTGAGTGTAAATTTTGATCTCTGTATATAATGACTCATATGAACAGCCTCCAATTAACATTATTAAAATGAAGACAAAGTGAGATGCAATATCATGGAAAATTTGCAAGCCATATGACAAACATCTGTGTCAGGCAGCATGGTCTGTGGGTGACCCCACATGAATATAAGGAATGCAACAGTAAAAATAGTAATAATGTTCAATTATAAACATAGTCACAGCCTGTGACACATGAGAATCCAGTATATACTGCACAAACAGTATTGTCTTTCTGCAACTGTATGCATGACTTAACTACATTTATTAGCAATCAGTAGCTATAGGAACATCCTGATGAGGCTAGTTGATTATGAAATGGCGCAAATAAATATTTATATACACAAGTAACCACAAGCACAGAATACAAATATGTTATAACAAAAACACCCAAAGTGTTGTAGGCAGATGCAATACTAATGTTGAAAGCACGCCACACAATCTGTCAACAACAGTGAAAACACTGATACAGCTGACACCCATTCAGTATGTGAACAGACAGGATATGCATAGCAGCCACTGGCAACCACATCCACTAACACATCAACATATATACTGCAAACAACAATCACAGCATGTAAAACCTATAGGTAAAACATCCACTGACTATGTGTGTGACAGTTAAACAAATTCAACTGTAAATTAGGTTGTGGCATACATTTTAAAAACTAGCTTCAGAATGATTTGCTGCTAAATGATACCTAAGCATATTTTTATTTCAATTATACTTGTATAAGTACAGTTATAATGTGATTACTGCACTTACCTTACTGGTGCATGATAGATATTCCAGCATTCTAAGCAATCTACATGTTAATGTAAAAAATATGGCCCTCTAAAAGGGATCAGATAGATTTCATTTAACAAAGAAAAAAATAAGCAACATACCTCTCTCCCTACACTGCTTCTTAAGCCTGAGCATCTGCTCGATGCACAGGGCATGATTTATGGTCCTGTCCTTATTGCCTGTGAAAAGAAAAGAGCAGCTACGAATGATGTAGTCCTCAAATAACAGGGACATATGTTACTCAGATGAGGTTCTAAGAACATCAGAGACCACCATATCCATTTTATAATGTTAAACACACTCACCAAAGTGCACATCACATATCAAATGTATAGATCACTGTATCTCCTTTTTCTGTATTTCAACTAAGTCTGATCATCTGACTCCCTCAAAAGATAAGGATGAGGAAATCTAGGAATAAATGTGTTGTTTGTAACCATGCACAGAATAACAGTTAATATCAATAAGCAGTTATATAGAGAAGAATATTTGACAATATGTGAAATAGACAAAGATAACAATATAATGATAGGTTTCCGTCTATAGTGTTGAACTCACAGCATGCCAAAATATAGACAGGCTGGCCTGTTTCTTTCCATGATGAGCTCTGAGCCAGCACTCATTTTTTCTTAACCAAAGGTTACTGCATGTGTGTGTATCCATATTCCTGTGGATAATGGATGAATATGGGAACATCCAACACATAACCACTATTGACTATTATAATCTAATGAAATAACAGCTATCAACATATAAATGAAAAGACATGTGTAAGGAGTCAGACATGCATTTCTCTTGGCTTAAACCAATAGGACTGTAATAATAATATTTGCTTTACTAAGAGGAAGGAAGTAAATATATTATTGATCAATTACTATTCACACATAAACACCACATTGCCAATATTTTTCAGAAGCCAACATATTCCAATGATTTCCTCCACTTCAGCAGCAACCATCCCTTTTATCAAACAAGAGCTGTTGTAAAGGGGCAGGTAGTCACACTTGACTCAGACTTTGAGATGGAGTGCAACAACCTTAAAGAAATGTTCTCAAACAGGGGTTATCCACCCTTTTTATTGGATGAGATCATAACAGAAGTGGGGAGAAAAAGACTAAGAGGCCACAATTGTTGAACATGCTCCATCTTAGCAAAACCAAATCTACTCGAGCTACACGCTCTAGGGATATAAACCTCAACACAACAATGAATAGAACATGCTGGAGGGATAGATTCCCTTCACAGAGATTTCCCTTACTATGGAACAGGGTCGCGATCTACATAAGACAGAGCCCCTCACTCTGAGTGGATGGGTAACAGAAAGTTCACACCGGGGATCACACCAACAGCACTACTAGATAGGGGCAAAGGGTACTAGCTGCTAGTACAAGGGTCTAGGGAACTACTAAAGGGGCGGTGAATACCACACAACGTGGCTGGGCTAATATATGCATTCAAGCAGATAGCTCAGTACCAACCTATGAACCTATGAACCTATAAAGGGGTAGGAAGGTCAGAGCAACAATTGGATTTAACAGGAAACCCTATAGCAATGAATGTTAAATCAAATTTTAGAATTAGCTTCACCACAGTATTTTCGAATGATGCTAGGGAGCTAAGGGCCATTTTGATAAATAATTGGACCTTTATTAAGGATGATGTGGATTTGAGAGATAAAAATGGGCTTAGAGCCTAAAGTCACTTTCAGAAGAGACCCTAATTTAAAAGACTTATTGAACAAGAATATTAAACTATACGTTCTCAATAAGGGCATGAGAAAGTGTGGCAGATGCCCCCACTGTAAACATATTCTTGTAGCCTCCTCTTTCTCTATAGGAAAAATAAAATATGCTTTGACAGGAAAATATGACTGCAGTACAAAGGGGGGTCATTTATTTAGCTAGATGTAAACTATGCCCCGCATTTTATATAGGGACAATGGAAAGGCCATTAAAACAAAGAATTTATGAACATCATTACAGTATGGTGAGGCAGGATAAAAACATTGCACTAGCAAAGTATATCTTGGTATATGCTGACCATTCCTTTCATATTATGGGTATTGAAAAGATGGAGGTTGACCCTAGAGGGGGCCCTTGGGCTTTAGAACTTGAAGAGAGGGAGTTGCTATGGCAAACAGAAACAAATGCATTTTTGCTTATCCAGGACTTAATCACTGTTGGTCACTTAAATGTGTCCTAAAGTTAAAATCTTTACTGAGATAATTTTTATTAATCATGTTACACAATTAATTTGTTTATATATACTTTTTATGAATTAATTTATTTAACTTTAAAGTTCATATTTTATAGTTGCAATTGGAGTTATATATAGGTGGGGTCATGATGTCATTGATTGTTTAAGACTATTTAAACTGTTAAGCATTTTAACAATTTGTCTGATGAAGTTCCTTAATTGTAAGTGGACGAAAGTTCTCACATTAAACTTCAGTGGTTTATTATAGAAAGGAGTGGTGTTTATTTTCTGGTCAATTTTTCTTCTTGGAGTCTTCAGTTGTGTTTTTAATAGTTTGTTGGTTTGTCTCGTCATGGAACCAGATGGAAACACCAGCTCTCCTATATTATTTTCGCAAAAGGAAAGTACTATGGAAATTACTAATGCAATGGGACAACTTACACTCCTCATGCAGCAACTTACTAATCGATGCAATGATTTAGCAAACAGGATTAATCAGGGAGAAGCACAACCAACTTCTGGGGTAAGTAGACACCTCCCACTTTTAAATATGAATGGTACTGATCCTAATAATCAAACTGCTTTGCCTTTGAGTACCATTTCTTCATGTCTCTTGGTTAATTCTGCAAATAACCAAGAAGGGACACCTACAGTCAGTTACAACAATCATGGAAATACTGGTGGTGCAGCCCAGATTGGTATTATTAATACGGCTGATAATATCCCTCTATTAAATGCCAGGCTTGATCAAAACATGTCATTCAGTTCTCAACAGAATGGCATTTTTGCCCGTAACCAAGAAATGGCTTCTGAATCCAATGAGAATACTATTGTCAGCAATTTAAAAGAATTTGATGATAAACTCATGAAATTTAAAAAATTACAGCTTGAAGTTGCCTACCTCAAGAAATGTATACAGAGACAACACATTCCCCGAGGAATTAGGCAGTGGCGACATCCGAACAGCTTGATCCAAAACTCTCCCTTTCATCTTGAGTTAATAAAACTATTTGACAAACGGGACTGAGTTTTTGGAAACTTTACTGAAGCATTATTCTATACAAATGGACAGCTTGAAAACTGATTTATGCAAACTTGAGCAGAAAATCAAAACAGATGTGAACTTTTTAAGGTATAAATTTGATTTCTGACACATCTATAGCAGTATATAAGTGACCATTATAAAAATGAGAACGGGGAAATCCAAAAAACTTGAGAGAGATAAGACAGAATACAAGGCGGGAACTGCTTAGCCTCCTCCACCCTCTTCACAGCAAATGACTTACTTTAATCCCTCATTGCCCAATATGAATAATAGTATAGAAACTAACATTAATATGCCAGGTTTACCAGCATCTGCAGTCAACGAGGAAGGAACAAACACCCCTGAGAATTGGGACATTCGACTACGTAATAGGCAAACTCAAAATAATGCTGGCACGTCATCTTGGGATTTTCAGAATGGACAACGGACTCATCCGAATACTTCATGGAGCAACAGCAGCGGCAATCAGTGATCCAGGAAACAGAACCGGAGAAAGAGGTAGCAGACCGGGGCATTATTGATGGAATGAATGAACCGTTCCACCATGTCAGTGCCTGCAGTAACAGAAAAGGTGACTTTCAGTTTTATAATTATACTGCCACTGTTATAAAACTTGAATTGACAGAAACATTGGCTAAAGGGCTTAGTTTTGTTCCTTGTTCAAAGGGGAGTTTGGCTAACCCTTTACTGGACTTAAAATTATACTTACACAAACTGAACTTGCAATTTCTGTTGGGAAACAATCTGCCTGCTCTAGCAGACTTTAGGGTTTCCAGCATTTTAACCCTCCTATTAAAGCTAACATTAGCTTGTTTGAAAAAAAAACTTGTGAAACTGATTTTAGGCATCTGTTGGGTTCTCTTTTATTCAACAGGAAACAAGATGTTAAAAATCTAACAGGTTCTGAATTTCAGAACATTATGGACTTAAGATTGTCTGGCACTAGGTTTATGTGCCCTGATAAAGGGGGTGGCATTGTGTTTATGAATCAGGGGGATTTTAATGTGAAAATGAAGGGTTTGCTTGACAATAAAGCATATGTATGTGTTTCACTGAATGAAATGAATGGGGCCTATCAGAGATTTAAAAATGCTATAAATTACTTGTTCCTTGAAGGATACATTGATATTGATGAGTTTAATTATTTGAACATGCCTGCACACATTGCGTCTATGCTTTTTGGGATTTCCAAAATACATACAAATATCAATAATCCACCATTTTGGCCTATTATTGATGGTAGAAACTCCATATATTATGCTTGTGCTAAATTTGTGGATTGCAAACTAAAGAAATATCTTGAAACAGAGGGTCAAATATACAAGGACTCCTGGGGCTTTTTACAAGCAGTTAATAATCTGGAATTTATTCAGGATTTTAACTTTTTGATGATTGATGTTAAAGACCTCTATACAGTAATTCCACAAAATTTAGGGCTGGATTGGACAAGGGAATTCCTAATAGGTAAGGGAGCACCAGGAGACGAGATTGATTTAACCCTTAGCCTACTAGAACTTATTCTGACTAATAATTATTTTCTTTTTTATGGTGAATTGCTTCTCCAGAAAATAGGAGTAGTGATGGGGTCACCCTGCGGGAGTACATTTGCAAATTGTGTAATGGCCCACTGGAAAAAATCAAATTTTATTTAAACAAGAAATTTACAGCACAAGAGTCCAATGGTACACAAGGTATCTGGACGATATGTTTTAACTTTTTACGGGTTATTCAACAGATGTTGAAAATTTCATGGGCATTATAACTAGTTTGACCCCTTTTTTGGGATTTTACATATCATTTTGAAACTAAAACCATCACCTATCTGGATGTTTTGTTGGATAAGGATAATTTAAACTAATTGCTAAGATTTTCCAGAAGCCAACATATTCCAATGAGTTCCTCCACTTCAGCAGCAACCATCCCTTTTATTAAAAGAGAGCTGTTATAAAGGGGTAGGTAGACAGGCCGGCAAAAATGATCACACTTGGCTCAGACTTTGAGATGGAGTGTTAGAACCTTAAAGAGATGTTCTCAAACAGAGATTATCCACCCTTTTTATTGGATGAGATCATAATGGAAATGGGGAGAAAAAGATTAAGAGGCCATTTCCAACCAATGTTTCATACAGGGGTAGGAAGGTCCGAACAACAATTGGATTTAACGGGAAACCCTATAGCAATGAATGTTAAATCAAATTTTAGAACTAGCTTCACCAAAGTATTTTCAAATGATGCTAGGGAGCTAAGGGCCATTTTGATAAAAAATTGGCCCTTTATTAAGGATGACGTGAATTGGAGAGATAAATTTGGCTTAAAGCCTAAAGTCACTTTCAGAAGGGGCCCTAATCTAAAAGACTTATTGAACAGGAACATTAAACCTTAAGTTCCCAATAAGGGCATGAGAAAGTGTGGCAGATGCCCCTACAGTAAATATATTCTTGTAGCCTCCTCTTTCTCTATAGGAAAAATAAAATATGCTTTGACAGGAAAATATGACTGTAATACAAAGGGGTAATTTATTTAGCTAGATGGAAACTATGCCCGGCATTCTATATAGGGAAGAAGGAAAGACCATTAAAACAAAGAATTTATGAACATCATTGCAGTATGGTGAGGCAGGATAAAAACAATGCACTAGCAAAGCATATCTTGGAATATGCTGACCATTCTTTTCATATTATGGTTATTGAAAAAATGGAGATTGACCATAGAGGGGGCCCTTGGGCTTTAAAACTTGAAGAGAGGGAGTTGCTATGGCAATCAGAAACAAATGCATTTGCTTATCCAGGGCTTAATCACTGTTGCTCACTTAAATGTGTCCTAAAGTTAAATCCTTTACTGAGATAATTGTTATTAATCATGTTATGCTATTCATTTTTTTATATATACATTTTATGAATGAATTTATTTAACTTTAAAGTTCATATTTTATAGTTGCAATTGGAATTATATATGGGAGGGGTCATGATGTCATTGATTGTTTAAGACAATTTAAACTGTTAAGCATTTTAACAATTTGTCTGATGAAGTTCCTTCATTGTAATTGGACAATAGTGCTCACATTAAACTTCAGTGGTTTATTATAGAAAAGAGTGGCGTTTATCTTCTGGTCAATTTTTCTTCTTGAAGTCTTCAGTTGTTTTTTCAATAGTTTGCTACTATTCACACATATATAAGAAGAGTAGGTGATACTTTCGTAGTATAGCAGATAACTATGAAATACCTAGTTGTCAGTGGCCTAGGCTCTATAGACATCAGGGATGAAATTATGTCATTATATGCTGGAAATAGATGCACATCTGCAATGTTCAGCATTATGTGCACTATAAACATTAGTAAACAAATTAACAGCATGGGAATATTTATTTATTATTTATTTATTTATTTATTGGCATTTGTTAACTGAGTTAGTCCAGCTGGGCTTGTGGCTCATTTTCAGTGGAGACCTGAGGAGAAAAGCTCCAAAAAAATATATAACCCGTACTTATATGGCAAGCAGTCACCACAATTTCATAGTTATCAAGATGATCTAATTGTCAGAACAGATACTTAATAGTTATAAAAGTCATGTATATGACATATTTGGGACACAGCTATATCTCAAAAATCCATAGGATTGCTTAGGTATACTTAGCATTACGACACTACTATATGCATCCACCAGCTGCTGACACATTTCGGCAACCCTGCAGGGAAGGGCATCTGCATCCCTCCAATGCAGCTCACTGTAGTGGTGGTGAATCTGCACTACAGTCTGCTAGATCTTGGTACGTCATCGATGCTCATTAATAATCTTGTTCCAAATGTCGATCATCGAGAAGTTCTATGGCCTGGCTATCATTAGATGCTCTATTCCAATGTAGCAGGTTAGTATCTGCATAATCTCCTCCTTGGTCCAGTTATGTGCCCAGATATGCTGAAGCCTTATGAAAGTAACCATCCTGATAATGTTGATACTCCAATGGAAAAATAGTCAGATATGAAAATTGCTCACGAAGGTCCCTCTCAGTTTGCCAGTAGCAAAGGTCTGCTCTATAACTGCATCAAAATCAATATTTAAATGTGGTGCTTATGTCATATCAGATAATTGGCAGATAATGAGCAAGTACTACACATGGTACCATTTATCGATACCTATTGAGTACCTGCACAGAGCACCTTCTTGTTACTCCAAGCTATTGGTTAATGCCCCAGATTTCAAGAACTTATGTGGATGTGAACACTTGGGATTCCAAAATCTGGAATTTTAATGAATCTCTTTAATTATGTACAGAGCAAATGCTAGTTAAAAGACGAATGCATATTAACTGTGCTTACTTTCAGTTATACCAGAGTCATAGGTAGCTGATAAGGTAAATTGGCACCTGCTACCATTTCTGTTTCGGGGAATGTTAACTCATTAACATACCTCTCAACTGTCCAAATTTTTGCAGAATGTACAGATTTTTTCCTTATATTTTTGGTCTGTTCTTCATAAAATTTGTAGTTTTCCAGTAAATCACTAAGGATTGAAGTCACTAAATAATGATACACACTTGAGTTTCAAACTTCATATCCTTCCAAAAAGGCATGCTAAAACAATTCTTGTTACTCTAACCACTTTCTAAATTTATAAGTGCAACATTTAAAATAGATTCCCATTTCTGGGCCTTTGTGGCCCATTATTTTAGGCTTTGTCCAGATCTCTTGCACTATAAGGTTGAGTTATGTTCATTATACTCATATGTTAACATTATTCATTCTCAAATGTATCTATTCAGATTTATTTTTATGGAAAATGTGTGCATTATGACAAATGTTTGTAACTTACTGAAGTGGTGTGTGATTTGCCTGTATGCATACAGGTGTTGATATCTGCATCAATGAAATGCAGTAATTTCCCATGTGCAGTTGTGCAGACAGATTTACATAGCAAAAGTGAACAGTACATAAAGACGGATTTACAGATTATCTGTATAGCTTGCAAATGACTCGGTACATGAGGAAACCTAAGGATTCCAACAGTATCTGTATGTACTATGTTGTTTTACTGTTACAGATATTTATTTATTGATGGTTCTTAAAACAAGTCTTATAACTAATGGGTCAATGCAAAAAGGATCTGTAGTGTCTGTGGCCTGTTTATGGATCCTGAAGTTTTGTGATGCTTTCAGTAAAATGTTTAACTGATAATTTATAGATACTCTGTGCTGAAGTTGATGGCATTCACTACAGGCAGTCCTTGAGTTACAGATATCTGACATGCAGACGACCCATAGATAATGTCGGAAATAACGTGAAAATAAATGCAATTCTTTAAAGTTGCCCAAATCTAAACGTTAAAATGAAGAATTCTGCTATAATTTCCTTTTCTGCAGCCCCTTTTACTGTGTTGTATATGCCATCCTGTCAGCATTCCAATGCCTGCAGACATGCCTGCTTTGCCTTTCTCATTACTTTACCACTACAGGATCCACAGTACAACAAGCAAACTCATATCAGTAGGAGTTTGTCAGTGGTATGCTAATACCTATCTGTCATACATGTCATTTTTATTCCTGTTGTTATCCTCCATTAATACTGTGTCCTTCTATCCATTCATTCGACAGACTGTGTCATCATCCAGTCCACAAACAAGCAGAATGTCTACGTAAAACCAATTGTATGTTTTAACACTGTTCGAATGGTTCATGCTGGCAATGATGTGATTAATAATGCTGACTTTGTTTCCCTAGAACATTTGTAGTTCATCCCTCTTCTACCATGCTGTCTTCCCATGAGGACTTGTCAGATGTGTGTTATGTTTGTATTCCTCACGTGTCATGTAGAGGAAATATAAAATAATTGTCAGCTTCCTGTTATGTAGATTCCATGACATACACAACAAGACCCAATGGTTAAGTCAATATTATCTGTTAGATTGCAGTGAGATATATGTGTCATATGTCTTTAATGATGCACAGCATGTGATACGGACATTGCCTTGATCTGTGTCATTTGTCTCTTCTTGTAATGCATCAACTTCCTGTATCCTCCATTAGCCTGTCCACTGATCCCTTTATGGGATCTGATGTGGTTGTGTATGGTGGCATGTCCTCTGGCACACAAGACAGTGACAGGGTGATACCATCTGGCCAAGATAGTGACACTCATGTTAATGTGGCTGTAGCCTCAGATGTGGAAGGAACTTGTTCACCCAGGATGAGGCCTGCAAACAACAGACCCATGTTGAGACAGTTCCCCACAATGCATACATACTGACCATCACAGTAGACATAGGTGTGCAGCTCGTGTGCATGGGCATGTGTGAGAGGGTGTCTGTCTACTTCTTCAGGCAAATGAATGTTCCTAGCAATGTTATGGATCTGACAACCATGCACTTGCCTGTGCCACAGATCATGTTGCACACTAGCTAGATGTGCTGCATAAAGGACAGGAGCACAGATACAGTGAGGCAATGACAGCACAGAGTGAAAGTATGTTATTTGTGGCATGGTCCATAAAATCCCTGGCCTCTACAATGCTAAAGCATTGCAGTAGTACAAGCAGCGTTCTGCTTGCCCTGACTGTGCTTAGCTGATTGCCAAGTTGAAGAAGTAGGCCCCCTCTCAGAAGAATCAACTTTGTTCATTAGGCATTGATGTCTAAGCTCCAACTTGCACAAACTTCCACAGCTAGTCCATCTGCTGTTAGCCCGGCAGTCATGACCAGACAGTCAAGTTGTAATCATGCTCCTTCACCTCCACATGGCAGTGTCAGCCAGTCTGTCTCCTCTATGAAGCATCCTGTGCCAATTGTTTTGATATGTGGTAAGGGCAGACCAGACCATGGTGTGAGACATCAGTGTAGGTACCCTAGACTGCTTTAGAGTAACAAAAACAATTTATCCACACTGTCCAGTAGTGTTGTTCTAACCCTGTACTGATGATGATAGCTGTGCAGAACACTGACAATGTAATCCGTTTGTGTTGCTCACAAATCTGACGCCACTTGAGTCCAACAGTTTTACTAAACAAAGCTGACACCATTTCTTACATTGCTTTATCCATAGCTTGCAGTGATATATTTACCCAATGATATTAACAACAGTTCTGTATTATGTTCTGAGCTGTTTTCCTGTTTGCAGCCTTTTGTAGCATACAAATAAGAATGTGTTTCACTGATGTATTTCCCTTATTGTTTCTCATGTACAGATACACAATATGAGTCTGCATGCTTTACTGAAAGAATATGTAGGTGAGACACATCAACACAGAATTCCATAACAGGAGCTGCTGACATTATCTTCAGAAGGGGGAATGGGATTGATACCTCTACTCTAATAGATTTAGGCATTCCATTTGACACAGTGGGTCAAGTTGGACAGTGAACTTTGGGGGAGAGTTATGGTCATATATAAAGAAACTCTGTGGTGAGCACCCAGGGAAAATTGGGAGAAAGGTCTGAAACAATATTGGGACATGCTGTGGAAAACATTGATTATAGAAGAATTTAGCATCATTTAGATGTAAATGACACAGTCCCAAGCCAAGGACAGGCAAAATAGGAAGAGGCAGACACATGTGGCTGAAAGCAGATAAGGGAGAAGAGTATTCCAGATATGCACAATAGGCAAAATGGGAGAGCACTTCTTTACCAAGAATTCCAAAGTTGCTTTCAGATTAGATTCGATTTCAACACATTTTATCTTTTAGTATCTTGATGAGGACTTAGATGGAATGTTTCCAACATAAGGGGAAGAAAACACGGAGGTTCCAAGGCACAAATAGAATAGTATTATAAAGGGATACCAGGCAATACAGGAGTTCAAAAAGAAGAACCAGGTTAGAGGACAGTCTGGAAAGTTAAGAAGGGTACTAATGAGGAAGTGACACAATGCAAGTGGAATTACATATGGGAAAATACCCATTACCACATAAAATGGCTATATGTCTAAGACCAGCAGATGAGAATCTGAAACTTGGGGTACATTAAACAATAAGACAATCTGGGACAGAAGAATAATAAAAGTAAAATGCTGGAGATGTGGACATGAGGATGCAGTGATGGTACACATGTTTTGGGACAAGAATGCTGGAAATACGTGAGTGAAGGTAGACAAAGATATCTGGTAAAAAGATTTATTTATTTATTGATTGATTGATTTATTTTTATTTATTTTACATTTGTTTACCGGGCTAGTCCAACTGGATATATTTCCATTTTTAGTAGAGGCCCGTGGAGAATTGCTCCATGTCATAACACACTAATTTATCATGCACATATACAAAGAAAGGATGTTATAATACTAAACAGAGAGCATAAATCTGAAATACACTATGCTCTATATAATAAACATACCAGATAGGACACAATAGTGTTACAGTAAGATATCTGTGATAACGTACAGTACATTCAACAATTAATTTGATATCTTAAGTCATTTTTAATGTGCTTGTGATGGTTACTACTTGCAGAGGGGTAAGCAGTAGTAAATGGTGAGAGCAGGTAGTGAAGAGATAGCAATGGAGAAATTTGAAGATTAGTCAGGATTGCTACAAGGGCAAAGCCATTGTGTTTTAAGATGATTTTGAGCCTTTGTTTAAAGAGCAGGAGGGAGGGTAGTGAAGTTAGATCAGCAGGCAGAAGGTTCCAATGTTTACCAGCGGTATTAGAGAATAAGGAGTCACCTGCCAGGTTATTAGACTTGCCTATGCTGACAAGACGTTTGTTAGAAGAGCGTAAGGGATTGAGGTTTCTATAGACGGTGATAAGGGTAGAAAGTATAGGCGTGTTGTTAGGTTGGTAAAAATATTCTATGGACAGTGGGAAGTTGGGAAAGTGTCAACATATTTTTTTAGTTCGAGCCAATCTAGCTGCTGTAGGTTTTGACAGTGGTGAGTTCTAAATGGGTTCCCAGTAGCAAATCTAGCAGTACTATTATAAGAGTTAGCTAGTTTAATGGGATTATTCTTTTTTAGGTTATTATATATGGGTGACGCATAAAGCAGAGTAGAGATAAGTTGGCAGTGGGCAATTGCAGTTCTGGCTGCTGGAGTTAAGAAAGGTTTTATTCTGTATAAGGAGCCCAATTTTCTGTTTATGGTTTTTATAGTATTATTAACATGATTATCGAAGGTGAGGTTGCTGTCAATTGTAATTCCTAACAGCTTGGTGGTAGAGTCAGGTTGTATAAGGGTACCATTATTGGATTTGATTGAGAAGTCTATGGGGGAGGACTTACTGTTAGGTGTGAAGAGTAAGAGCTTGTCTTCTTGGCATTCAAAAGGAGGCAATGTTTCAAAAACCAAGTTCTACAGTGTTAAATACTTTCTGGGTTAGAGACTGAAGTTCAGATGTGGATTTAGCAGAACATACGAGCATAGAATCAAATGCATATTGTATGCAGGTGGCTTGAGGTATTGCTATATAGTGATCATTTATGAATAAGGAGAAAAGAAGGGGTCCTAGAATGGAGCCCTGAGGGACTCCGAGGGAGACTGGCAAGAGTTAAGATAATTTATTTTCCCAGAGAACTGCCTGTTGCCTATTACTGAGGTAGGACTTTAACCAGTGAACAGCCTTGGTGTCTAGAGAAAGGGATTGAGGGGTATTTATGAAGAGGGGGTGGTTAACCATGCCAAAGGCTTTTGACAGATCGATAAAGAGTGCTGATGAGAGGATGTTGTTGTTGCGGTTTCTATTGATGGAGCCGGTGAAGGATAGGAGAGCTGTGGTGGTACTATAAAATGGCCTGAAGCCATGCTGGCAGTTAGCTAATATGTTATGTTGAGTTAAGTGATGTATTAGCTGATGGTGAATGCATTTTTCCATAATTTTTGCTAAGGGTAATAAGAGAGCTATAGGCCTATAGTTGGAATACTCATTAGAGTTGCCACCTTTATGTAAGGGGATAATGTGAGAGATTTTCCAGATGTCAGGGATGGATCCTTCATTAATGGTTCTGTTAATAAGTATGGATATAGGGTAGGCAACTGCTTTAGCTGCTTTTTGTAGGTATTCAGATGGTAATTGGTCAGCAGAGGGGGTACATGGCTTCAGTTTTTGAATAAGTTTGTGGATGAAATTGGTAGAGATGGGTTGTAGTTGGAATGTTGGGAATATATCAGGTGTGGTGCTAGGAAGGCTGGACTTGTCTGTGGAAAGCTGACAGGCTAGAGACGTTATATTGTCTATGAAGAAGGCATATTGAAGGCATTGGCAGTTTGATTGGAGGTATTATTATCAGCCCCTAGACAAGATGGTGTGCTAGAGTGGCCAGAGTATAGGAATCTATTTAAGCTTGACCAGAACTTTTGTGCGTTATTATTGTGAGTTTGCTGTAAATTACAATAGTAGTTCTTTTTATCAGTGAGTACTGCTTTTTTTGTAATATTTCTCAACTGTCTGAAGGTTTGTTGTTCAGAGGTAGATCTGGTAGCTCTCCACTTAGCCCAAGATTTGTTCCTAAGTTATATCTTTTGTCTTGTTTCTTTTGACAGCCAAGGGGTTGGTTTGGATTTCATTCTAATCGACCATTTTGGTGCATGCTCATCTAGTATTGTTAGGAATTTAGAGATGAAATATTTAACAGCGTCTTCAAAGGGGAGAATTTTTAAAAGGTTCCAGTCACAGGCATTTAGTTCATTTTGGAATAATACAGGGTTAAAGTGTTTCTTGGTTTGAAAGATTCTATAAGTGGGGGTGTTAGGAATGTCATTCTTTTGTCTTATAATGTAAGTTAGAGTGTGATCACTTACATCATCAGGCAAAGTTCCTACATTATAAGTTTGTTGTTGTTTATTAATATGAATCCAGTCTAAGATACTCTCTTTATTGTTAGGTTTGTTAATTCTAGTAGTGGTGTTGATTGTTTGATTAAAGCCATAAAGATTAATATGTGAAGCAGGATTATCTGTATTGAGACATTTCCAGTCAGTACTGAAGTCACCTAATATAATAGTTTCTTGTGGGTAGGTAATGGATACCCAACTTAGAATATCTTCTATTAAAGTAGTATTATTGCCAGGAGGTAGGTAGATACAGATGATGTATAGTGATTTGCTAGGGTTAAGTTGCAATCAATAAGGATTTCTGCCTTACTATCTTGTGGTGGGTTATAAGGTATAGAGGAGTTCTGCAGTTTAGTTTTACACAGTAGTGCTACTCCCCCACCCTTATGTTTTATGCAGTCAAGTCTTAATATATTGTAACCTGGAGGGAGTATTACATTGTCTTTAGTTCCACATTTTAACCAAGTTTCTGTGAGACAGAAGATATCAAAGGAGTGAATGTCAAGAAGGGCATGGAGATGGGCAACTTTGTTGTTAATACTGGGGATATTGAGATGTCCTTTTAGTAAAGAGTTAGAGAGATTTGTCAGGGTTGCCAGGGTGAAGGTTGTGGCAAAGTGAGTTGTTAATGTGGAGGGATTTGTTGGCCCTGGGTTGGGGTGGATGTCACCATCTTTTAGGGTGGGGATTTTTAGCTCAGAGACTGGGTTATTTGAGAAAGTAGTTGGATATTTCAGTTACCATAGTATAGGGTTAATGAATTTAATGTGTGTGAGTCGATGGTACTTGGCTAGCAGGTAGGTGGGAGTAGATGTGATATTTATTTGAAAGTGGATAAGGGTAGTATTTTGAATAGCTGTTTGTTGTGGAGAGTAGCTGAAGTGGTAATAATTCACCTTTTCATAGGAGGTGAGGAGATAGGCCAAAGTGAGGACAGGACAAAGTGTAGCTATTAGTATTAACTTGTTTAGGATTGTTTTAGTTGTTATAGATATAATGCTAAGATTATTTATAGTACTTTAACAGAGGTTGTGGTAGGAAGAAAATTATAAAAATTATAGGTATGGTATAGTCTTACTGAGGAAGAAATGCTAATGCTATGTGAGTGTAGTCAGGTATAGTAAGAGGATGTACTAGAGAGAGTAGATTAAGAAGGGTGTGACTAAGTTACATAGATTGAAAGAAGCACAGGATAAGAAGGATGAGAGAGAGGGAGTGGTTAAAGAAGTATAAGTTTAGGATCACTGGGGTGGGTGAGATTTGGGGGTAGGGTGGGGGAGCGGAGTGAGCCCGAAGGGCAAATGGAGCAGGTCAGAGCCATGGAGTGGAGTATTTGGAGCCTGTCAGGATATTCAGTGAGGCTATGCACTGCTTAATCATTCTAGGTAAGTAGCACTATTTGTGGGAGATTTAATTACAAGTTTATTACAAATCCAGCACCTCTTAGGTCTGGGGATTGAGTCTGCTGTCAGGAGCTACTTTAGGGAATTAAACAATTCCTAAGCTAGAAGGCTGGTGGTAATATGGGATAAGCAATACTGAGACCCAGGGCTGTACTCCGTGTATATGGTTTTAGGCCCTATGTTCTGCTGCCATGTAGTGGCATAAATGGGTGAATCAATTAAATGTACTGTTTTACCTTTAAAACTAAGATAAAAATAAATTAGTAATGGGGGGGGGTTAAACAGCCTCTGGGTGGTTCCACAAGTGTGCTAGCCCTGTTACAGATTACTAAGGCAAAGTTTAAAGTAAAAATAGCAATAGTACTAATCTAAGAAGTTGTAGGCTATAACCTACACTGAGAGTTTGAAGGAGTAAGTCCTGGGTGTCCACAGCTTAAGAAGGCTGTTATGTTATTCAATGAAGTTTGTAAAAAACTGCAAGTGGGGGGACAGCCCGATTAACAATGCAGAGTTTCCAGGCTGAAAAAGAAGAGGAAGGTAAAGGTTATGACTATTTGTGTTGAGGGCATTCAAGGATAGATACTAAGGCTAGGGAATAGACTGCAGGTGAGGAGTAGAACTTAAATGTAAAGTCAGTACAGTTAATCCACAGTGTATCAGAATCAGTACAGTTAATCCACAGTATATCAGAATCAATAAATCACATTTATTTTGTTAGTCTACTTTTAAACCATTAGAATTTAAACTAAAATCTCCACACTGCAAGTTACCAGGGTAGTCACAGCATGTATTCCAAACAATTCTTGACCTTAGTGCTCACTAATCAGTAATGCCCAGAAACGGCTACCAAGGCAGTAGGTGCGGAAGAACAATAGTTAACTAGTTAGCTTCTGGCGCTATTATAAGATTACCAGAGCTATCATGTAAGCATGTATTAAAATAACTCTGTGCCAGACTGAATTTAATTTATAGAGCCCATAATAGTGGTTATCTAGTATCTCTAACAGTGGATAAACATTTTAAACATTTGCACATCTAGTATTTCTAACAGTGGAATAACACTTTAAACATTTGCGCATGGAACACCATCAAATTAGTGTTTTCCCAGACAAGAAAAAAATCTAACTTGGTTATGGGAAGCATTGGGACTAAGGCAGAGACAAGAACAATGGGACAGAAAATGAAGAGTTGAATATGCAAGTGAGACTGGGATATGTGCCAAAAATAGTAATAGCAAGGGAAAGGAGAATGATGTACTCAGCTACAACAGGGAGTTTGCATGCGGAATATTTTAAACTGATTAGAAGGGTTGAATACTATTATAAATTGAATGTGATAAAAAAAAATTTTTAGGTATCAGTAACATATTTGTACTGGAATTTGAATAAATTTAAGAGGCTGTTAAGCAAATTGATCATTGAGTAGACTGAGTCTGAGTTAACAAAACAGATTTATGTAATGTAGCAAACATTTTGGTTTTTATATGTATATATACGGCATATATTATAATATTGTTTAACTGTGCTAATTTAAAACTGTCCTTGATTTTATAGAGTACACACAGGATCAGCTGTTATACATGTCCTATCCCTCATACCTCACTGACTATTGTAGTCGGTGAAAAATGTTAGACATTGGAGTGTCATATTCTTTACAGTACAACATAAAATCATTTACAAGCCCTGTTGCCTAGTGTAGATGGTTAAGATACTGGCTTTCTGTATTAAGGCTGCAAGGTTTAAAACTTCACCACATTTTGCTTTTAATTATTGTTTAAAGACTTAAGGTACTATGTTAAGAGCATTTGTGGTGTCTAGTGCTGGTACAAAGGACAAAACAACTCTATTATGGAGTTGGGTTTGTGCTTAGAGTAGGTTCATAGGTTCATAGGTTTATACTAGGCTATCTGCCCTAAGGCATTTATAAGCCTAGCCCAAATTTTTGTGGCTTACGCCACCCCTTATATGAAAAAATACTGTGCCCATTAGTTTGTTGTGCCTCTGTCCAGCAGTGACACAGAGATGATTCCCGGGATAAACCTACGATCTCCCATCCACAGGTCAAGATTTCTCTTGAACAGAGCCAGCGAGGTGCTCTGCCTCACATGGACCGGGATTTTATTCCACAGCATAGGGAGTCTCTGAGTGATAAATCTATCCCTCCAGCACGTCCTATTTATATCCGTGCTAAGGTTTAAGTCGCTTGCTCTAGTGGTTTTGGTGGATTTGGATTTTTGAGGTGGAGCATGTCCATTAATTCTGGGTTGGACATGGCCTTGTATGTCAGGCACATGTCACCTCTGAGCAGACGGTATGCAACTGAATAGAGCTGGAGTTTCTTCAATCTGGCAGCATATGACAGATTTTGGAGTCCCTTTATCCTTTTGGTGAGGAACTTTTGGGGTCTCTCCAATTGCTGCAGATGTCGGGTGAGATACATCCCGAATGGGGCATTGTACTCGATCATTGGTCTGATAAGTGAAGAGTACAGGGGAACAATGACCTCACAAGATCTGGATGTGAATCCCTTCATGATCAGGTGGGCAATGTAGAAGGTCTTTCTAACCACTTTAGCAATGTGAGTGTCAAAAGAAAGGCCACTGTCAACCTGGGTCCCCAGGTCCCGGATAACCTCTTCTGTGCTTAGTAGATTGCCACCTATATGGTAGCTTGGGGTTACCTTGTTTTTCCCGAAGGGTAAGACTATACATTTTTTGGCGTTTAACTTCAGGCCATGGCTCTGGCACCAGCTATCTGTTTCCGTGAGTCCCTTCTGAAGGATATCCATGTCCGATGCACTTTCCACTATGGCGCCCAGTTTGCAGTCGTCTGCAAACTTTGTCAGCCAAAGTCCTCCCATGTTGGCCTGTACTTCTGAGAAGTAGATGCCGAACAATAGGGGCCAAGGACCGAGCCCTGTGGGACACCACTTGTGACTGGCTTGGAGTCTGACATAGCGCCAGCAACTCTAACCCTGTGGGTTCTGTCCTTAAGCCAGTTTGCAACCCATCTTGTGACATATGGGTCTACATTTAAGCTGGTAAGTTTTTCTACAATACCCAAGTGGGGTATTGTGTCGAAGGCCTTTGCAAGGTCAAGGTAGGCTGTATGGACTGCCTTTCCCTCATCAATGGCCTTGGTGACTGTTTCGAAGAAGTCGACCAAGTTCAAAAGGCATGATCTGCCCTTGACGAAGCCAAACTGGGTCAGGTCCAATGTCTGCAAGTCCCCTATATCTTTGTTTATGAGCTCCATTATGATCCTCTCCATAGCTTTGCAGACTAGACTTGTTAAGCTTATGGGGCGGTAATTACCAGGGTCCGTAGAGGCACCGCCTTTGTGGAGTGGGACCACAGTTGCCGTACGCCACTCCTTGGGCACGTATCCTGTGGTAAGGCTGAGATTAAACAGCTGCCTTATGTGCGGGTTTAATTCCTCATTTAGCTCGTGTAGCACACAGCCGGGGACACCAGTAGAGGGACTAAACCTTCCATTCCCTTCTACTTTTTTTTTCAAAGATTTAAGATAATATGTAAGAGAATCCTGGTGTTTAGTGGTAGTGCAGAAGGCTAAAGCATTGCTAAAGGCATGTTTGTGAATGCCAACAATGCATGTGCCTTTAAGATATTATATAAGAGATACCATGCCTGAGATCATTCAAACTGAAAAGCTTTGTTCTATTATCTTTTTAAGTGCATTTAAGGCACTGTATAAAGTGTTTCTTTGGTGTCTAGTGTTCTCCACTCTCCAACATTGCAGGATTTGCTCAATTATTATAGGGGGAATTTAGAGATATATCAACCCTACTACACATCCACATGTATTTACGCCTTCACACATCCACACAAATCTACCCCATTTATCCTCTAACTCACATACTGAGACCACCCAGGCAAACACCCAGTCACACACACACACATGCACGCACACACACTCACACACACATACACACACACACACACACACACACACACACACACACACACACACGCGCGCACGCACACATGCTGTCCAGCTCATTTTTCAAGGTAGAGATTGTACCATAGTGCTTAACAGAGATGCAGCTGGTTCCATAAATGTAGTAGGCACTGCATGGCCATAATTTTGAATTGGGCTGGTGCAGTAATTTACAAAAACAAGATTATGAAATATTAAACACCATTTGAGTACCTTACAGTCCTTGTGCAATATATTTCATAGAACTTTTCAGAAAAAAATCAAGAAATATTTTATACACAGAAGAATTCCGGCAAAATATAGTTTAAAATAGTTAAAATACTAATGGTACTTCAAATCATCATGTTATAATACTCTAAAATGCTCAGTAGGTACTTGTGAAAATAGTACAGATCAGGTGTGAATATAGCAAATATTTTGGAAGCTTTACAGTCTTACTGTTATCTGAAATCACATCGGCTAACAAAAGAAATTCTTATAGCAATAAACCATAATACTGATAGCAATATTTAATGAATTAAATAATAATACACAGAATTTCAAAGTCTTTTTTCTTTGTGATTAATTAATTCCATTTTTTAAAAATTATTTAACAGAAATAATGATGTTCTTTTTTTTTAAGGATGGTTTATGTCAGAAAATGCATGTGGCAGTGATTATGTGGTAAAAGTCTAGAACAAATAAGAATAAATAATAAACAGAACTTGCTTTTCTAAAAGTGATAGCTTAGTGGATAATACTATATGAACTATAACTTAATTAATACAAAAGTCCAGAAAATATATTATAGAATGATTCACAGCAAATAGCTACCTAATAATGCAAAATATACTGCAGTAAAGCAGTGACAATAAAGAAAAACATGCAAATTTAAGCTGCAGGAATCGAGCAGGAAAACTGTAGAAAAAGCAAATGAATGCATACTTTAGGAAGGATTGCCTAGAATTCAGTGAAACTGGTGGGTGCCTAGCAACAAGGAAGCAAAAGCATTTCTTAATTAATATGGAAGGACTGCAATCATGGGTAGAACAGATGAAAGAAGCTAAGTGCAAGAGTAATGGATATGAATCATGGGTACAGCCTGCAAGCTCTGCTTTCAAGTAAGTGCTTTGAATCCGGAAGTCTGATCCAGAAGAGATGGAGATTAGCACTGAAAGTTCTGGGCAGACAGTTATAATAATAAAGACTGTAGCATTCACTGACAGTAGGTAAATTGAGAAAGGTCTGTAAAACAATAAGTACTTGAAACATGGGGATCTGAAACTAGGAGATGCTTTGACATGGCTGAATGAAAAAAATAAGTTTTGGTTTGTTCTCAACAGATCATTAAGAAAATTAGCTGATAAGAGTTACTTCCATTAAAAATTTAAATATGTAAAACTCAGATTCATCACTTAGGGCTGTAAACTATACTGAGATACAACCAAGGGGACAATGAATTTCAATATGTTTGAAGAACTGTGCATTTAATTCATGAGTAAAGATAAATCACCACATTGTATGTGCACATGTGCGTGCCTCTTCCAAAGATCCCACTCACTCAATACAGTCATTAGTACACACATAACTAAGAAAACAAGCTGATAAACAGTTGCTACCATTATATGCCTAAATATATAAAACTCAGAAGTGTGACTTCAGGCTGGAAACCATATTGAGATACAACCAAACTGACACTGAATTTCAATAAGTTTGAAAAACTGAGCCTTTAATGAGTAAAGATGAATCAGCACATTCTCTATGCACATGTGCAAGCCTGTTCCAAAGATCCCACTTATTACAGCCGTAGGCAATGAGCTATCCTGACATCTCTAAACATGCTGAGGAAAGGACTAATACAGTTAAACAGCAGTGGTGGTGAAGATTGTGCATGATGTCCTGAAGAAGCAGCTCAGGTTGCTATGTACCTCAGAGCAAGAACACAGTTCAGCCCAGAAAAGGCCAGCAAAAGGCTCCTTGTATATGTCAAGCTGCATAGTGTGATGATAAAAGTATGGCTGACAGCAGGGGCCCAGCATGCCAAACATTCCACATGCCAGCCTAAGTATAAAAATTTCAAGTGAGGGCACAAGACCATGTTATGCATCCTTGGATGGACATTGCCTGTTTTATTGGAGACATACAGAAATCATCCAGTGGACATACCCATAACACAGGGATGGGAGGCACATGACTGTTTTTAATAAGAAAAGCGTCATTGACTGTGCATCTCATAACAAACATACATTAAAGAGATGAAATACAGTTTATAGCATCAGAAAATAACAATGCTTACTGAAGAGTATGAATAGAATGGAGGTTATACATCAGATATGGAGTCTGCACAGAGGATTTATGCATAGCCACAGAATGTAATAAGACATGCAGCACACAGGACACAAGTGCAAGCAGGTCAGAATAGCTATTATGGCTGGAGTCAACACAACAAATATGCTGGACTACAGGCGTCTGAATCTGCATGCTGCCTGACCTTGCATGACTTCTGATCATCTACCATTTCTGATGCAATGTTTCATGGAGGTCTATATTATATGATCAAAAAATGTACACAACAAATGCCTTTTTGCTGACCACTACACATTGAATTTCCATTTCTGTGAATGGCCACTTCAGCAATTAATTTCCTAGGGGGAAAAAATTACTTAGCCATTGTTGTGAATATTTCGTTCTCCCCACTGTAATGCGATCACAGAGTTTGGTATATTTAGTTAGGGGGGTATGGGGGGTAAAGCCCCCCAAACACTTTGAAAGGTTTGAAATTGTGTGTCATTTCTGGTTGGCCAAGCAATTTTTTCCCCTAGGAAAAAAAATCGTTGAAGTGGCCATTCACAGAAATGGAAGTTCAATGTTTAGTGGTCGGTGAAAAGGCGCTTGATGTGTAGGATTTACGATCTGGTAATATAGACCTATTTCATGGAAATGAGAACACAGATACTGGAATAAGGAACAGGTAGACAGGTGGTATGTTTATGGAGTATGGGACCCTACATATCACTTATATGCACATGTAGGGTATGTACTGCAGAGCACTCTCCAAGCTTGGCATCATAAACAGTAACAATGACACTCTTTTGCATAGCAACACCACATATGTCTGGACACTAGACCATTCTAAGCATGATTGTGCATGACACACCAACAAGTGTATACAGTCGGCATTAATCCTGCCCATGCAATGATCATCAGTCTCATGTTTCTCTCAGTGAGATATAACAAGACACATACTCATCCACAAAATCATGGAAGCTGTCCTATGTTCAATCAAGGATAGACAACCACAAATTCAAGCATTGCTTCCATTCTACAGTATGATACAGGAAAGAAGAATATCTCTACAGGGTATTTTTTATTCTTTTCTTTTATTTTATTATTTATTTATTGCATTTGTTAACTGAGAAAGTCTACTGAGCATAGGTGAGCCCATTTTCAGTAGAAGCTCAGGGAGAAAAGTTCCACATAACATTACTAGTGCATACAAGAAAAAGCCCAATATACAATGTATATGCAGTCTCAATGCATGGAAATAAATATTAAACATAATGGTACAAGTTATTTACAAACATTGCACATCAACATTGTGTGCAATTTGATCATTGAGGATGGTGTTAGTCAGGTAGGGAAGCAGTTTTAATTGTTACTTGTTGGAGTTTTGCAGGCATAAGCAGTTGAATTCTGCATATCAGAGAGATCTTCTAATTAGTGTTATTGTAGAGAGATATACCCCGGGATTCATGAAGCTTGTGCCACGTGCAGGAGTAGCGTTGGTGATCTAATGCCAAATATGGCTGCCAAGCGATTCAGGTATGAGCTGGTTCCACGTGCACTACAGTGTATGCCAGAGCTGCACAGCTCCTGGCATAAGTATGCTAATTACACCATGTGCAGCAGTGTAGCATGCAAATGAAGGTATATAGTGATTCATGAAGTGGTGCAGGCATAGCGTAAGCATGAAGAAATGTAAACCAAAATAAACGGTTTACATTTTTTCAAACATAAAATCGGAGCCATGAAGGCGGACTAAACCTACGTATTATAATGTTAATATATGCCAGTGGCTAAATGTATAGCCAATGGCATAAAAAACATGCCCAACACATAAAAAATAACATTTAATGTCATGGTTACACTAACGCAAAGTACATTCGCAGTGCATCAGTATGCAAACGGGATCACAATGAAAATATATTTAGATGTCATAAAACTGCAATGTAACACAATTCATGAATTCCCCATAATAGCCAATGGCATGCATGGTACACCACAACCATGGTGCAAGGGCTGGTAAGGGTCTGTGACAGTGTTCTGCACAGTAACTAGGAATTAGTAGTCAATGCCATGCAATTGAGTCAAGTAATACTGAATCACAAAATCCCCGCCGGCGTAAGGATGTACCACACAGCGTAGTGGTACAACACCGAGGTGTGGCCTGGAGGTAAACATGGCATTAAGGGAGGGGTGCACCACCGTAGCAGTAAGCACATTGGAGCATTGCTAATCCGGGTTGCCTGTTGCTAAGCAAAGCCGCAGGATAGGGGTGTGGAAGTAGCCATAGCTTTGCTTAACTGAGAGCACACAAGGTAACCGAAAATGCATGTGAATGTGGATGAAAACGCACTCGAAACCTGGTAAATGGCTGTACACGGCGCACACCATAGCTGAAACAGGAAGGATACGAGAAGAGAATAAGGAAATGCTGCAGCATGGTAATTGGAGTACAAATGAGTAATTAACACCTAGGAATTCACAGTGGGCCATTGACAACAGCTAACAAGGCTGCTAGTAGCTACCTGCAGAACAGGAAAGGGGAGCTGCCATATTGCAAAGAAAAGAGAACTGCCACAGCAGAACAAAGCAGACTTGCAGTAGATCAGCTACATAACACATTTCGCAAAACAATCCTGGGTTGTGAAAGTACAAAATAAGGAAGCAGGCAGCTGGATGCATGCCTGACAATGGGAGGAGAATTGGGTTGAAAAGTGAAGTAAAGGGCAATAGATGAATTACAGCAGCCAAGCGTAAGTCAACACCAAAGACCCCACAATACCAGTACCTGCTGTAAAACCCATAACTAAGATACCCTGCAGATGGAATTGCGCATACACACCCAATTACACCACCATCATCCATTGCACAATAGTATAAGGTGTGAAAGCCCCCACACACACTTGTGTATTCCCAGACACTCTGCACCATTGGTTTATACAGACAGGGAGCTTTTAATATGTACATGTTAGGGGCTGCCATAGCTTTGATTCACCAGCATGTGTTGGAGACTGATGGTGGTGTGGAGGATGATGCTGACAACCATCTCAGGCACCGGAGTAGGAGAAGACTGTTAAGACCCAGAGTAACCTACCAGGGGCTACATGATCTGGAGATAGTAGAGTGTTACAGGGTGGACAGGGACACCATACAGCAACTTGTTGAGCTGTGCCGGCCATGCCTCAGATCCAGAAATAACAGAAGGGAACCCATCCCAGTGGACACGAAGGTATGTGTAAGCTTGAGAATACTAGCCACAGGTACCTTTCAAAGGCCAACTGGGGATATCATGGAAATCTCACAGGCATCAGCATCCAGGGTACGCCACCAATTCCTGGATGCCATGTTACCACATGCCAATGAGCACATATACTTCCCCCGAACGCAGGAGGAGTTGGGCAGCAATATGCGTCTCTTCCACCTTGTGGCAGATTACCTGGAGGTACTGGGTGCAATAGACTGCACACACATACACATCAAGACACCACCCAGTGAGCAGGGTAGGCACTACATTAACTGCAAGGGCTACCCCTCCATCAACTGCCAGGTAATGTCCAATGCCCAGGGCATTTTCATGAATGTGTGTGCTGGCAGCCCTGGAAGCTATCACGACTCCCACATATGGCATGCCTCACAGCTGTATCAGGTATTTGCCAGGGGGGAAATCCCATATGGCCACTTGGTGGAGTATGCTGGCTACACACTGGAACCGTGGATGATGACCCCCATCAGAAATGTACACACAGCCATGCAAGAACACCATAATGAGGCACGCGCAGAAACCAGAATTGTAATAGAGCACGTGTTTGGGATGCTGAAATCATGATTCCATTGCTTGGACATATCTGGTGGAGCCTTGCAGTACTCTCCAGGCACATGTGCCCACATCTCCATAGTATGTGCCATGCTACACAATATGGTCCCATGGAAACAGCTGCAGCAGGGACAGAATGGTCAAGTCCCTCACAGCCCAGCACCATTGCCAAGGGCCCCAAAGGCACAGAGGGGCTCATACCACGAACACCCTATGCCAGCCCCAGTAGGCAGACGGAGGCATGCCCAGTATGCCCATGCCTTGGCAAAGAGGGAACGTATAGCACACACACTGACAGTGTAGGCACTTATGAACTGACACCCTGCTCCACCTGCACACACAGCAAACATGGATGGCACACACACACGACCACTTGTAAATTGTCATGTATAGGTGGTCTGTGTGTACATCCTACATAGGCAGCCCTCAACTATTGTACACACAACTGCAATTGGCACAAGGTACGTCAGTACCTGAACAGTAAATTAAGCTATCAGCATGTGTCCATACTGTATGTATAGGTTCATAGATACATAGGTAGGTACATGCCTAACAGCCCGAGGTCAGTCATAAGCATAGCCAAAAAGTGTCTGCTGTCGCCACCCCATTGATTAACTAACTGTCCCTCTGTGGAGCAGAGCCAATTGCATGATCCCTGGTGTGTATCCACTGTTCCCCACCCACTCTGCAAGGATTCCCTGGAGTATCAGTGAGGGGGTTTGTATAATGTAATCAGGGATGTAGTTCCAAATAATGGAGAGTACCCCTGACAGGAATCTATCACTCCAGCATCTTCTAGTTATGGTTGTGGCAAGGTGTAGCTCATTACAGTGTGTGGCTCAATGTGACATGGATGCCCATAGGTGGAGCATATCCATTAAGCCTGACTTGGAAACAGCTTTGTTGGCCAGCAAATATCATCCCTGAGTAAACGAGATGCCACTGAGTAATGCATCAGTTTATACAATCTGGCAGCATAGGACACATGTCTGAGGGCATTATCCCTCTATGCGAGGTACATTCATGGCCCAGAGACTCCCCATACTCTGGATTAGACTGCCCATACATGTCAAGCAGAGCACCTCATTGGCCCTCTTCAAAAGGAACCTTCACGATTGGATGGGAGATAGGAAATTCACCCCGGGGATCATGTCGGTCGCCCTGCTAGACAGGGGCCCAGAGAAGTAAATATTGTGGAAAAAAATTTCCAGGGAATTGTTATGGTTAGGCTTGCATAGGCCTTAAGGCCGAAAGCCTAGTATCAACCTATGAACCTATGAACCTTCCAGCTGTCAGATGTGTCTTCTGAGGTACATCCAAAATGGGTTATCATACTCGATGATGCAATTGATGACTGATGAGTAAAGGGGCACAATAACCTAAGTTTGTTTAGATGTGAACCCTTAAGTAATCAGATTGCCTACACAGATGGATGTTCTAACTACTTCGCAGATATGACTCTCAAAGGTGAGATCACTATGTAATGTAGTCCCCACATACCCATTACATCATCTGAATTATACTGTCTGCCACTCATGCGTTAAAATGTGTGTGTGTAGTTTCCCAAAATGGAATGACCATGCAGTATGTGGCCTTTAGCTGGAGGCCATCACTCTGACACCCTGTGTTGGTCTATGTGAGGCCCCTTGATGGACGTCTCTGACAGCTGGACTGTCAGTTATGGCTCCCAGTCTGCAGTAATCACGAAACATGGCCTGCTGTAGTCCACCTGTGTTAGCCCATACCTCCGAGAAGTATATGGCAAACAGTAGGGGTCCCAGAACTGAGTCCTATGGGACACCAGTTGTGACTGGTCAAGAGGTGGACCTGGAGGCTGCTAGGCTTTCCATGTGGGTTCTGTGTGCAAGCCTGTTGACAAACTAACATGTGATTTATGGATGTATGTACTGGCTGGTGAGTGTCAAAATAATACCTGAGTAGGGAATGGTGTAAATACCCTTGGGGAGGTCCAGGTAGTGTGTGTGAACTACCACACCCCACACCTAAAGTCTAGGTGGCTGTAAGATGTCAAACTGGTTCAGTAGGCATGTTCTGCACTCAATCAAGGTGACCTGGCTTGGGTCAAGTGTCTGGAGGTTACCATTGCCTATGTTCATGAGTGCCATGAGGATGCACTCCATAGCCATGCAGATCAGGTTACTCAGGCCTATGGGGTGGTAGTTACTATGGTCAGTTGTGTCACCACCTTGGTGGAGTGTAATATGCACCAGTGAATGGCCATGTAGCTTGTGTAGAGGCTGATGGTGAATTGCTAATTAGGCAGGGGGCCACTGTGTCTTGTAATGTCTGCAGGATGCAGTCTGGGACACCATCTGCCTCCATTGATGCTCTGTCATGCCATTTGAAAGGGCCATTACCACCTGTATGTCACAGAAGTCTGGGATACTGTATGTTTTGGGTATTGTTGTGGGCCCAGTAGGGGGTGAAGCTTGCTCCGAATGTATCATCAAGTGTGTTGGCGATATCAGTAGGGTCAGTATATTCAGTGCAATATTGCACCAGCACAGTGCAAATCTGTGTGTTACTGCTTACATCCTTGACATAGCCAAATAAGCCTTTGTAGTCATATTCTGAATCCATGCTTATTTACCTGTGGATGTCAGCCTTGGATGATTACATGAGTAACATAAGTATCTTGCTAATACTGGTCCCAGATGTCTGCATGTCTTGGGATTTGCTGTTGTTCTGGACTACTGTACTACTTCTGTTGTATAGCCTTTCTAATGCAGGGGTTCAGCAGACTGGTGTCCTTGTGTAGGAAAAGCTAGTCCTGGTTTACCATTGATGGCACGACCCATACATCTTTGTAGGTGCTTATAGAGTGCATTCGTAATTCTGTCTGTATCTTGAGCAGTGTCATCCCTGAGCATGGGTGCTGTGAACCGTCCCACCTCTGTCATTAGTATTGTGGATTTAGCTGAAGGAAAGGTATTCACTGTGTGTTTCTTGTGTGGGGGAGATGGTTGGGAGTAGAAATCATCAGTGAATAGTTCATGGTCAGGTCTAAACAGTGACCGGTTTACCTCTGCTGTAGTGCACCTGTTGCACATGTCAGTGATTACCACTTCTAGTATGTTTTCACTTCTTGTTACTCCATCTACCAACTGATACAGGCCATATGAGGTGATAAATCCCAGGAAGTGCTGGGCCTGGAAGTGCATACTCGAGTAGGTTATCCAGTTAAGTGTAGGGTAGCCGACATTGATCAATAACAGGGTGTCTGGTAGGACTGTTATGTTTAACAGTCTCCAGATAGTTGTAGTGGTGCTCCTGGGTCATGGAGGGTTATCTGTAGCAGCTCACAGTTTGCATTGCAGTCATGGCTGATGTTAGCTACAAATGGATAATCACAGAGGTATCATGCTGCCCCACTAACTTGGAGGTGTAGGTATCCCCGATAAATATGGATACACCCCGACCATGTCTGTGCCAGTCCATGTACAGTGGCTGAAATGTGTGTTATGGGTTGTGGTCTGGTAGTGCCGGTGTGCTCACAGGAGCCTTATACAGGTCCCAGTCACAGAACAGATGTAGATGTTGTCCATACTGTGGGGTGCTGTGAGTGCGTGCATGTTGTGAGTACTACCCCTGGTATTGAGTAACCTAACCCTCAATGGTTCTACTATATGGCAGTTCATGGAGGTGAGATCCACTTCTGAAACCTGCCTACAAACAGCACCATGGGTGCGCTAATAGCCTTGGCCAGCATTCCAAAGCCTTAGGCTGACACATGCAAGTTGGTATGGCATTGTTGCAGGCATGTATCCCATCTGTGCTTGTGTCCCATCTTTCCTGTAGGTAACCTACTGATAAGCAATACAAAGCCTGAAACATATACAAGTCCACTAGCTTCCAAGATAGGCTTTTGATGTGATAATGTAGCAGTAGTCTGTATGCTATTGCTGTACTTAACTGTTGTCTGACTACATGGTGAATGTACACTGTATATTGTGATCAGAAATCTCTGTATAATCACATATGATGTTGGAGATGGCCTGCACTGTAGAGGGTCACAGATAGGTAGTAGGCTATCTGCCCAAGGGCATTTAGAAGCATACAGTGTGGTGGCTTTACCTGCACCATTGATGAAGTAACTGAGCCTCTGTCAAGCATAGCCAATGAAGTGATTCCAGGCAGAGTTGCTGGAAGCTGTTGAAGACTGGGGTGTTGTAGGGTGATAGGGGCACATAGTGATCTCAAAAGGGCATATTAACATGACAACCCAACAGCATTCAATTTCCTCAACAGGCCTGGCAGCTATAAAACTGGAGTGGCTCCCCCACACCCTGGCTGCATGTTTCTGGGACACATGATCCCAGGGGTGTATATACTGTTGCCCAGTCACACATCAAGGTTTACCCTGAAGTGTGTCAGTGAGGGGGTATGCCAAATGTAGTTAGGATGTTAATGTATAGTCTCCCAATTCATGTGTCATGTCGGTATTTTGAGAAGCTCACTGGGTGTGGGTGGCTCCGCCTGTTGTGTAGCCAAGCTTACACATAGGATTCATGGACATAGGAAATAGGCATAGTATCTGTGCAGTCCTGGTTTAAATCCCAATAAAACCAGAGATGATTTACATGTTACATAGTATACCTTAAACACAGCTTGCATATATAGGTAGTATTCCACAGAATAATAAACATTTAGAACAGAGAACCGCTGAAATGTGCGCTAATCACCCTTGCACTACCAGTGCCTGCTCTGAGAGGTAAAATTACCACTGCCAGGATTAGAACACACAACCATGTGCACAGTCTTCACAATAACCTACCACTAAGCTACCTGAGATGACCAATGGTAGTTGTGTATACTGGCAGGTTAAAACATAAAAGGTAGGAATGTGTGGAAATAGGACAAACCGGCATGTACCCAATGAAAGGTGTATGCTATATATATATATATATATATATATATATATATATATATATATATATATATATATATATAGATAGATAGATATGTAAAATATATATATATAAATCAATATATATATATATATAAAGAGAGAGAGAGAGACAGGGAGAGAGAGAGTTATATGTCGATATATGGGGATATACATATATATGTAGATATATAGATAGGTTAACAACATCTACATAACCATGGAGGTACATATAAATGGGATTCCTACCAAATACCAACTGCTTGACATACCGACACACATAATCACAAAGCTTAAAGTCCAAAAGTCCACAGTACCAAAACACCAGAAGCACAAGGTTTAGAATCCCGATGTTAAGGGACATTTAGTCAGTGCTTCTGGTGTTGCGGTTCAGGTAGGTTACTGTGTGTAAGTGTGTTTTTGAGGGATTTAGTGTGTGTAAGTGTGTGTTCTGAGTGTGGTGTGTGTTCCTGGGGGACTGTAATGTGTGGGTGTGGGTTTGTTTTATGAGTCTGTGCAATCTAGGAGGTGGAATATTAAAGACGGGGGGTGTAGGGGGCACAGACACTCACATGGGGGGTGCATGGGGGCTTGCTTACCTGCTCATATGTAGTGTAGGATGGTTTGTTTGGATGTGGTGGGTAGCAGTGTGTCTGTGTGTGTGTGTGTGTGTGTGTTCCATGTTTGTGTTACTTTCGCGAGTTACTGTCACTGTCGGTAATGTGGGATATAGGAGTCTGAGCCCTGTACTGTGGGCATCGGAATTGTGTGGTTTTGGGATTCCATAGGTATCCCGTATACAGCAGTTGAAGTGTTTATATATGAGTATAACATGGGCCATAGCAATCACACATTCCGCCATGACCACACTTTATGAACAAAGGATATGGAGAGTATATGCCTATACACTATTACAAATATATGCTATGGACATGAGCCAATGACAGGGTTACCACCTGTCCCACTTTGCGAGGGACAGTCCCTCTTTGGGCAGTTGTGTCCTGACCAAAAATATTAAACGTGGCAAATGTCCTGAGATTGTAGAACATAATTATGTCCCATATGTAATGTAATAGTAGCATACAATAGTTCTTTCTATATCTAAAATACCTACATGTTACAAGAAACAGGATAAGCAACTAAACTGCTACAAGAATAAGCTTATATTTAGGCAAAAAAGGAAAGTTCTATCCCTTCTACTGACCGTGGGTTTGTGTCGGCCTGTAAAATCTGATGTGTGTCCCGAAAATATCCCACTACGGCCATTTGAAAAGGTGGCAACCCTAACCAAAGAGGATCAGTCACCAACACAACTCCAATGACTGCAAATACCTATGACAGAAATACACAGCTTTCATGTAGCAACACTTTATTATATTCCAATGTATTGCCAAAAGGATTCAAGGACTAACATCACCTGCATGCTATACAGGAACCAATTAAGAGTTCCTTAATGAATCAGCCTGCAATTACCATACTATTAGTCCACTAAAGGAGAGGTGTTCAAATAGGGAAGGAACCCTCATGCATATATCGATTATGTATAAAAGCAGTTCCTACACACCTGCATCTGCTATGTACACCCACCAACATCACCCCCACACCCAAACAAATTACAATGCAAACTGTAATAACATCACAAATCATTCACTCACTGTACGACATCTGCAGAAGCCTTAACATACCTTGTCAGAGACACACTAACATGGCTCTATGTGAAATAGTTGCTGTTATACAATGGAACAGCTGCTGATGTTACAGGGTTTGTTTGCACTAGTCCCATTTCAGAGGGTTGTGTGTACACCAGGAAGTGTTACCAATTACTGATTAACAGCACAGTATGATACACATGTACACCAAACCAAGGATGTCTGGTGAGTACACTGTAAACCACCTAACAGTTCATGCATAGCCATACAGCCTTGAGCTGCCCAAACATCCTTGCCAGACTGAAACATCTGCAGAAGTATCAGGTACAAACAAACCCTGCATAAGTAGCAATGTTCTGAAATATAACAGCTGTACTCACATGTAGAACAACATCTTTTAGCTATTACACACAATCCACAGGAGTCATGAAGCTAATATATCTCTGTTTGTCTCCATATAGCTGTTGAAATACATCACAAACACCACATCCAGGCCGTCTTCCTCGAAAGTAAGGCAAACGGACAACACCCAAGTGGAGTACTCAATTATACACCACTGCTGCCATGGTATTGGCTAATGAAGTAGCTGCACAGCTGATGTGCATCTAATTAACTACTTTTGAACACCAGTTGGTGGTCAGAATACCATGTTACTGATATTTAACTATAAAAGGATGGCTTATCACACTTTCAAACCATTGGTATATACCAGCAGAACGTTTCAAAGAAGATTGAAACACAAACTGAAAAGGATTGAATTTACAGACAACGACACCTCGGGTTACTAATAAGGTATGTAGAACACTCAGTATGTCTGTGTATGTAGTATCTGTTCTGTAATATTTAAAGTGTATGCAATCCATACAGTGGAAATAGTTATCTTGTAGTGATGTATTGTTGAGCATAGTAACGCTTGTAGTATTTATGTGTGTACTGCTGTAGGTCACAAGCCAAACACCGCATACACCACAAGGGATGCTATATAAGGGCTTTGAACCCAAATATTCCTCACTAGCTGCTATCAGTGGCAGGGCTCATCCAACAAGTATGTGCTATAACAGGGGATAGTATATGCTGATATACTGTAACAGTAGGCATATGTACAGGTGTATTACTGAGAATAACATGTCGAAGGTTGCCCCACTATGCAATTATGATTTGCATTGTGGGATACTGTGCCAGTAACTGTGTAAGGTACAGTATTGTAGGCAGATATGTATTACAAGTTACATAGCATTATTACTATGTTAGGCAAACATTAGTTATGTCTATTGGCATTTACAATACACAATAACAGGCTACATATGACTTGTAGTAACCCAACAGTTTATCAGCATGATAGCAAAGTAAAATGGAAGAGCTAGTTAATTATCCACGTAATAAGTGCAAATGTAGATACTAGGCTGTCTGCCCAAGGGTATTTATAAGCCTAGCTAGAGTGTGTTGGCTTCCGCCACCCCCTTAGGTTAGTTCCCTGTACCTCTGAACAGCAGAGCCATTAGTTGCCTGTGCCTCTGTCCAGCAGAGCCACTGCAGTGATCCCCGAGGTACATGTCTGTCTCCCATCCACCCGTCAAGGTTTCCCTTGAAGAATGCTAGTGAGGGGCCCTGCCTGATGTACATTGGAATCATGTTCCAAAGCATGGGGAGTCCCCGGATCAGGAATCTATCCGTCCAGCACGTCCAAGTCATTGTTGTGGTTAGGTGCATATCCCTAGAGCATGTGGCTCTCAGGGGCTTCTGTTTAGGTGGAGCATATCCAGCAATACTGGATTGGACATGGGTCTTGTATGTCAAGCAGAGATCACCTGTGAGTATGCGGTATGCAACCGAGTACAGCTGGAGTTTCTTAGGTTGGGCTGCATAATTCATCTGTTTGAGGTCAGTAATCCTCTTGGTGTGGTACTGTTGTGGTCTTCCAAGCTGCTGCATTTGTCTTGTAATGTACATCCCAAATGGGGTGTTGTATCCTTTAATGGGTCTAATAAGTCATGAGTAGAGAGGCACAATGGCCTCCTTTGTTCTGGATGCGAACCCATTAGAGATTAGGGGGGCCACGTAGAAGGATATTCTAACCACCTTGTCATTATGGGTATCGAAGGAGAGATTACTATCTGCTGGGGTTCCCAGATCCCTTATTACCTTTTCTGTATGTAGGGGACTAGCACCTATGTGGTAGTCTGTGGGTAGTTAGTTAAATCCAAAGGGGATGACTATGCACTTTTTGGCATTCAGCTTGAGGCCATGATATTGACACCAGGTATCCATCTCAGTGCGACCCTTCTGGAGGGTGTCTATATCAGCTGGGGAAAAAATGATGGCCTCTAGTTTTCAGTCATCTGCAAACCTTTTCAGCCAAAGCTCTCCTGTGCTTGCCTGTATGTCAGAGAAGTATATACCGAACATTAGGGGTCCTAAGACTGAGCCCTGGGGGATGTCACTTGTAATTGGTATACAGTCGGACCTAGGGTATGCAACTCCCACTGTGTGGGTTCTGTCCATGAGCCACTTTGCAAACCATCACATGATGTAGGGTGTTAATGTTCAGGTGAATGGGTATGTCGATAATACCAGAATGGGGAATGGTGTTGGAAGCCTTTGAGAGATCAAGGTAAGCTGTGTGGACCTCCTTACCCTCATCTAATGCCTTGGTAACTGTCTCTAAGAAGTCCACCAGGTTTAGGAGGCATGGTCTGCCCTTAACAAAGCCAAATTGGGAGGGGACAAAGGTTTGGAGGTACCCAATGTCTCTGTGACTGAGATCCATGGTGATGTGCTCCATAGCCTTGCAGACCAGGCTATTCAGGCCTATAGGGCAAAAGGTCCCGTGGTCCGTTGTGATGCCACCTTTGTGCAGTGGGATAACTGTTGCTGTGCACCATTCAGGGGGCACAAAGCCCAATGTGAGGCTATTATTGAACATGGTATGTAGGTGGGGAGCCAGTACATTATGAAGTTTGTGTAAAACGCAGCCTGGGATGTTGTCCAGTCCCATGGATGCTGTGATATTGGCTTTAGAGTGTGCAGATTTTACCTGTGTAGTTGTGATTACAGGGACTCTGCACTCTTCCTGCATAGATATGGGCTTTTTAGGCATGAGAGGTGGGAAAGGTAGCACTGAACCTATCTGCCAGGATGTTGGCAATATCAGTTGGTTCTGTAATGTTCGTGCCTTTGTGCTGTAACTCAGAGCAGATCTGGATGTTGACATCGAGATATTTGCCATAGCTATAGAATGCTTTGTGGTTGTCATTGAAATTAGTGGCAGTTTTGTTTCTGTAGCTAGCTTTGGAGGATCTTATAAGGGATCTCACCTTCTTACTGAGGCAGACCCAGGAGCTCCTCTATGCATGTGATTGTACTCTCTTTTGCAACAGTGTCTTCCTTCTGTTGTACAGTGTATTTATGGCAGGGGACCACCAGATTGGCTTACTTAATTAGGAGTATAGCATCTTGGTTCTGTTTGGGATAACACAATCCGTGCACTCGTGTAAGTGCTTATAGAGTGTATTTGTGTAAGATTCAGCAGTTATAACTGTATTGTCCATCTGCATGGGTGTCATGAAGTTCACCACATCTGTCTTAAGAAGCATGAAGCTGGCTTTGTAGACATATTATACTGTGGTTCCCTTAATGGGGGGTGGGGGCAGAATGTGGATATCAAGGGTGTTCAGCTTATGGTCGGATCGGACCAATGAGGAGTTGACTTCAGGTGTGGAACACCGGTCACTCATGTTGGTAATGCCTAGGTCTAGGATATTGTTGTCCCTGGTGGGTGTGTGGATAAGTTGATCCAGGGCATTTGTGTTTATGAATTCCAGAAAGCGTTGAGCTAATGAGTTGGTACACGAGTAGTTTTCCCAGTTAATGGTGGGGTAGATTTAGTGAGACTATGTGATGAGTGCAGTGTGGTGCGAATGTTTACCTTCTCCACATGACTGTCAGGGTCAGTCTTGGTTGGAGAGAGCTTTACCTCCAGTTTGGCTAGATAAGTGCATCTCTCACAGGTTGTAGTGTTGGGTGGTAGGCAGAAAGGGTTGTCTGTGTACATGAGGCAATGTCTATGCCTCAAGATGTCTAGATTCATCAGATAGACAGGAGAGAACACTGGCAGCTGACCCTTGGACATGCCTGAATATAAAATTAATTTCCCCTAGATAAGTGAAGAAAGTGAGTACAAGAGCAATTTTACTCTAAGCAAGTGAGAAAAGTATGTACAAAACCTGTTTACCTCTAGTAATGAGGAAGATTGAGTGCTATAGTAATTAGTAGCTTACACAGTGCTTACAAGTTCTGACCAAGTGCTGATCATGAATAAGCAATCCAGATAGGGTCTTGGATAACATAAACACACTGCCCCCCCCCCCCCAAACAGGTACACAATCATATATCCATGTACACCACAGAGTCCCTGCACCCACAACTATGCAGGTGCAAGCTGCACTCAGGATGCATGGGACCTGTCCACATCCCAGGTTGTATCATGCACATATGGCAAAACAAGTTGCTCTCCACATACACATAATGTAAAACATAGCTTCATGTCAGGCTGTGTACACACTGTATGGTGCACACCAAAAGGTATCAAAACCCACAAAGGAGGAGACACCACTGATAATGGGAAGTGCTGCACTACTACCCTGCTGAGTCTGGTCTGAAAGGCCATGAACCTTGATCAAATTATGTGATGTCAGCAGTACAGATGTAGATGGCAGTAAGGTTGATTTCACACTGCATATCATAACCTTGCCAGGTCATAGGAGATCATCACCCATACTGTGTTCCACCTACACTCAGTATACTAGATGTACATTCCTATGTCACAGAAGTGCTTTGCAATGGGACTGCTGGCAGAACCAACACTACAGAAGGTGTCTGAATAACACATGCACATCACACCAGTGCCAGCTACAGTAAGACAGGGTTAATTAATTGTATTCCCCCTCATTGTAGTCCATACCACACAGACTAACAGAAGGCATCTGCCTTTTGAAGTATGTGAATGACTATGACCTAGGAGCTGACTCAGAGTGTTGTGGACAAAATACAGAAGGGGCTTTGTGGGTGAGGTGTGTGTGACACATGGCCACAATCTGACAGCTACATATTGTATTGTTACCCCTATATTAATAACCCTGCACCCATGAACGACCACCTAGGCAGCGGTCAAAATAAAGGACACTGTGTATAAGGGATGCAGCTGGGCAGTTGTCTTTCCTGTGATAGTTACATCAACACACCTGTCAGGTAGTCATATGTGGCAACCCTAATCATGGCAGGGTGCCATCCATGAATATAGAGATCATTGTCCAGCCATACACAACACTCAAGTGATCCATATCAATCACATATTTCCTTTAAGGGGTATTGGCCATGTTCAGATGGCCTACAGCAGCCTTTCCATTCCCCATCTCCACTATGGTAGCATGATGCATACCCTGAATAAATCCATGTCCAACCCAGTGATGTTGGATATGCTACATGTACACACCCTGATCTCAAACACATACTTCATGGACTTCCACCTTCCTAGTACTTGGATCACCACAAGCTGGACAGATCCTTGTCCCATACACTTTACATAGTCCTGCCACACTTTGCATTCCTGTCCAGCAAAGCTGCACATCGCCCCCTCTCAGACATGGTGTGATAACCGCATGGTAAATGTATCATTAACCCTGTGGATTAGCTATGTGGCACTGCTCCACCTGGCCCCAGAGACCCGCCTGTCAGCTACAGCTGGGTAACCTTTCATCCTAGATTCATACATGGCCCAGGGCATATAGCCTACTAGTTGACTTTGACTGTACATGCTATAGTTGATATCCATCCCTGCAAATACCATCTGGCTAGCCAGTGTCCCATGTGTATCACATGTGCAACACAGGTGATACATGGCAGGATGTTGAATTACTGTACAGTGCCATGTAGATGTATATGGCAGAGCACATACATATAAAACCTTCCATGAGCAAGTCTGCAGGGTCACAGGTCATGTCCGTTAAGGCAGTGTAAGTCTTTATATCTGACATATACACAGCATCAAAGTCAACTGCATTAATGTGGCACATCCAGCCATGTGCTGATAGGTAGGAACACCAGTACAGGCAAACAGACATGCCCACATCAAGACAGCATCCACATGGAGTATGAGCAATGTAATCAGGTGACACAAACACATATATGGTGATAATATCCACTCACCATTGAGTGCCACATGTGTGTGACACAAACATGTCAGTGGCATCAGTGTCATGTAGATTTGCAAAGACAACTATTTAATCATAATAAATGTGATACACATGTATGTTCAGCTGTAGCTCTGTATGTTTCTGTGAGTTACTGTGACCTGTTTCCATCATTATGTGTTCTAGGTATGCTGCGTGCAAGGCTACCCCCTTATACCCGCTTGGAGGATGAGGCCCTCATCCCATACCTACATGACAATCATGATATCCTGTTCAGCCATGTGTCACAGGATACACAGTAGCGGGATGCCCTGTAGATGGAACTTCGCAAGAAGGTTAATGACGTGGGTGGCCACAACCACACATACCAGAAGGTGGGCAGACACTGTACAGACCTCATTAGACAGGTGAATCAGCGTGCAAATGCAATCACCGGGGAACAAGGTGCAACAGGTGGTGGACCACCAACCCAGCTCCCACTCACATGTACCGAAGAGCTACTGGCCAACCTGGGGACACCTGCAGAACAACATTCACAACCTTAGCCAATATTGTGGAGGTGGGTGTCTCTCAACCACCGAGCCTGGAGTTGCTTGGTAAGTCACTACTGCATCTATAACAACTATGTTCCATATAGTTGCATGTGTCACTGTACAATATGTAAAGTAACATCATATGCAAGGCATGTATACACACATGCCGCATACTATAGTATGCTACTCTGTGTATGCACACATGTGCACACACCATAGTATAGTCTAATGTACTGGTGTATGTGTTAACATGCACATTGCACCCTGTAGCAATCATGCAGGTGTGGATAATGCTCATACTGCTGTGTTACTCCTATTTAGGTACCTCTGGCTTTCTGCTGCAACAGCAGCCCATTGCAGGTGAGACTGTTATTATTTATCAGGCATCTTAATGCACATATCTATCTGCCATGTGGCCATTTACCACATGTACACATAATGTATGGTCCTGTCACAATATGCAGGTCGGACCTGCAATGCATCACAATGGATACCCATGTGCAACACTTGCAAACTATGTGAATCACTGACATGAATCCTCACAAACTGTCATTGCCAGATGTGTGGACAGCTGTGTATACAATGGTGGAGGTGATGTTCACTGTAGGGACATGTACTACAGATAAGAACTGCACATGTGGGGAATACAAGCAGTACTACACAGTGAGCTGGAGTATGGCCAGCCCACAGGATTCACCAGTGTGGATCATAGCCCTGCTATGAATGTCACACAATGTGATGTGCTATCTTGACATGTCCATGACATCTAGTGGCCTGGCCACAACACTGCCTAACTATCCTGAAAAACATATCCCACATACCAAACATACCACCCTTTGTCTGCATAACCCTGTCATCAGTGGAGCATATGACTTATATGGGTGTATGTCATATGGGACAACACAGCCATGTGAAATAGATGCCTGTCACAATAATTTGGCCAACACATGTACACACATGGCCATGGAGGATGGCCAGAGACATGAAGCAACACACACAGTAGACATGATGCGCTTGTGTGTACACACTATCATACAATGGCTACACATGGTCCATCTATGGCCTTTGTGTAATGGTTGTATTGCAGATGTGGAATACTAGACACCCTACAGGCCTATGCACATCTTGTGTAGGCGTGACATCAATCCACCACATAAGATGTGTTGAACATCATGAGTGTGTCATGACATGACAGCAGTCACCAGTACAGTATCCACATCAGCCCACAGGTACAGTACATTCCCCTTGCTGGTGTCGGACATCAATGTCATCCTTGCTCCTCGTGAGTGTGTGTGTGTGTGTGTGTGTGTGTGTGTGTGTGTGTGCGTGTGTGTGTGTGTGTGTGTGTGTGTGGTACACAGATGTCATGTGGGACATGGTGTACTGACGAGTTCGCCATGTCTGGCCATAGTTGCCAGGCAGCAGCAATATGGTTGCAGATGTGAAGGGGTGTCATCTGTATACCCTTCAGTGACCTTTGTCACACATTCCACATCATGATTTAGTGTGTATACACCTCAGTGACGTGGGTGACATTCAACAGTATATATGTATTGTATCTGAACGCAGTCATGGCTATGAACTGTGTCTGTAACTCACACTGTATAGCAATAGAGACGCCTCATGATTCCCTGCAATGGCCATGCACATCAGCTAAATGTGCAGTATATCTGTAGGGCGGACAGACAACACTGCATTGGGACACCATTACCCCATTGTATATTTTACAGGATACCATTGTGTTAAACATGTATGCATGTCATTGCACACGTCAGCAGATCACATGTCATACTACATGTGATTGTCAAGGTCATATGCCACACATTAGGCAGGTGTACTGTTAACATGTGCTGGTCTACATGGTGTAACACAGGGATGTATGCTAACTACTACTATGATTGTGTAATGCGCATGCCTTATGCTATGACACATGCATGCTGTTGTGTGCAATCCAGGGATGTATGATACTTACCACTATTATTGTCTGCGCTGCATGCCGTCTGCCATATCACATGCATATAGCATGCCTTCTGTCATATCACATGCATGTTGGGTGCCATAGCATGTGTGTGTGTGTGTGTGTGTGTGTGTGTGTGTGTGTGTGTGTGCGTGTGTGTGTGTGTCTATGTCTATTGTATAGATTGTAATGTACAGTTCTTGTCTGCCCCTCACAGGTGATGTAGGTGCATTTCCCTTCTGTGGTCCATCTGATGTTAGTGTCCCCACAGACTCTAGCAGTGATGATGAACATGCGATTGAGGCACAGGCAGGGTTGTCAGAGGCTGAATCTGTGCCATTCATTGCAATTCCACCTATATCCTCCTCATCCCTGCACACAGATCCCATGCCTGCACATACCCATCACCAGTGGCCATAGAGGAAGGACAGTTGGCATGTGGTAGCTTGGAACAGGAAAGTGTGGGGGCTATGGAAGGTGTGCCTGCACACCATGGTGTCAGCCAACTGACTGGTGATGCCCCACACAGGCACATGACCAGTGTTGCTCGTAGGAAGTCCTCTGGCCAACATGCCCCTGCAAGACAGAGTGCAGCAGCTAGTGTCACCAGACGCATGTTTCAGGCATGTGCTGAATGGCACAACAGAGAAGATCAGAGGCTTCAGAGGGCTGCTGTCTGTTCTTTAAAAACAACATCCAGGCAATGGCAAGTGCTCAACAGCAGATTGCTGAAACTTTTGATAGACGATTGGGTGACATGATTGGAGTCCTTGACCATGGCCTGACAATCTGCGAGTGTGAGCTGTCTGTGTTGGAACATCTGGTAGGAGTGAGGCATCGGGCATGTGTACGTAGGCCTGCTACATCACCTGTTTCAGGTGTACGTGAATGAGCTACCTCACATGTCCACTCCCATAGTGGAGGTAGCAGCAGCAGTGCAGCTGGTGCTGTGCTGTCTACACCACGACACAGCAGGCCACGTGCATGTGGCCCTGGATGGTCCCAACAGGGACATGGTTCCAGTGGACAAGTGTCATCAGCCAGTACCCAATCTGCACGTCTGCCTGGTAGTGCCCATGCAACCCTTCGCAAGCACAGGTCACATGTCAGTGGCCAGACACCGTGAACTGTAAAACCTGGCCTGTACAGTCTACAGCTGTTAATAATACCCCTTTGTAGGCCAGAAACATGCCAGAACTGTGTGCATACATACACGCACACACCGGAAACATATGTAGGGCACTGCAACACACACATGCATAACATCCACACATGCCCAGTTAGAATAAAGGCCCTAATCCACACATATGATGTCATCCAATGGTGCAGCCTAGGCCTCTGGCAAACATTATCACCCTGTACATATGATGATGCCTGTGCTGCATCCCTGACATCCACACCATCGATGCAGGGACATGCTCATATGGTCTGATGCACAGGGTGAACAGACTAGGAAGATAACTGTAGTTTACAATTGTTGAGTACTGTTGACAGGCAGCAGATATACCATGTACTACAGGTGTACAATGCATTTCATACTGTTAACAGTATGTGTCTTGTATAACAACAGTAACTACATGTTCGTCATGATGTTCTGCTTTCCTTGTTCAGGTCTAATTGCACGTGCCAGTGGATGTCAGTGTTTGCAGTTAGTGTCCCATATGTCAATGTGGACTACTCACAGGTATGTATGAATATACCAGCATGCACCTTGTAGCTGCCACATCACAATGAGAATATCCCACATTCCAAACACATCTACTGATCCAAGAGCATGATAGCTGTGTATTAAGCTACTGTGGCTAAAGACGTGACATCCATACTGGGTGACATCACAGCTACAGTTACATGGAGTGGTAAGGTAAGATAGAGGTCTAGCTGATTACAAGGGTAGAGGCCAGTGGGAAGTGTAATGCCTCATTGGGAAGCAGTAATACATATTCCCATAACATGATGCCAACACACAACTGCACGCACACACTCAGGTATTGACACACATGTATTCAGTGACACAGAATCACACCCACACAGTAACACACACTCACACACAGTTGCTACTGTCAAGGTGAGGACCCCTGCCTATATGCAAATCATCATTACAGTACTGTGCACCTACATGATGCGCCACAGAGAATACACATGTACAGGTAGTCAGTATGGCCTAAGATTGGGGACATCAACATGGATAGTAGATTGCATTGCCTGGATGGGGAGAGGGGTCTTATCAGTTCAGTATGGTAACATACATCCTCATTCCAGTGACCAGGCAGCCATACACACACACACACACACACACACACACACACACACACACACACACACACACACACACACACACACACACACGCACACACACACACACACACACACACACTGTGGCATTCACTATTGAATACACCTATGTCACGCACATACAGATACCTCACATGTGTGAGATACAAGCCACTGCCTATGCCCTGCTTTCTACATTGCAGTCTGTACAGAGTCTACACTAGTGTACAGGAGAGTGAGTAATCATTGAGATGTATTACCCACCATATGTGACATATATGGACATACACACAACCATAGATGCCAGTACTGTGAATCAAGCACCTGCCTAGCCATGATATGTATGATAGACTTACAGCAGTATTGCACGCATTACAAAGTGTACTGACGCTTCCTTTGGCAACAATACTGATATATGCACACGGGAGGTCTTAACTGTTACATGTGTCAAGTGATTTAGCTTCAGTGTCACCCTGACCGCTGTCTATGTTGTGTGTTATGACCTTCAATTAACAATACCATTGCTTAGCGGTTACACAGGTTATTGTAGGACCGCTTGTGACACACCTGTGAACTGTCCTCAGTAAACATCCATCTGCAAAGATGCCCCACCACTTAGTAATTTCCACACATCTGTCCATATCTGAGGTACATCTTTCCATACATTCAGCATATCACCATATACAGTTGGCAATGTTGAGGCTGCATTGCAACTGCATGATGTACTAAGATACACGTCACCTGCATACATCAGCAACTGCACACGCATGGTATCTGAATGCACACCACTACATGTACATGTGTGTAGGTCCTACACTCCTGTCATTTGGGCATGTTTGTAGGCAATGCAATTGGTGGACATGTGTAATAACATACATGACACATGGACTGTTGTATGATATGATAGGTGTAATGGGTGGCTGGTACAGAGGGAATGTTACCTCTGTCAACATTGATATCACACCTTATGTACTGTTAGCATTCAGAAGCCATGGACCTACATTCCATGTGCATGCGTGTAATGGTTGTAGCCACCTGTCTGCACAAAGGACAACAAGATCTATGCTATTTACATGTATGTTTTGTGTGTGTGTGTGTGTGTGTGTGTGTGTGTGTGTGTGTGTGTGTGTGTGTGTGTGTGTGTGTGTGTGTGTGTGTGTGTGCATGTGTGGCATGTACATATCCAGGGCAGGAACATATATGTCATATCCAAACATGAGGGTGTTTACTGGTGTACAGCAACAGTCATCTGCTAATGCTGTAAATAACTGAGGGCCCCTGGTATGTGTATAGCTGACCTGGTTACATATAGTGGTATCATTGTATTGCATAACACATGATGAAACTGTGTCAGTACATGGGTAATACCTACAGTTGATGTAGAGCTTGGTACAGTCCACTGGCCAAGGGTCACATGGTGGTGTACTCTTATATGTCCTACAACATGTATGGATGTGTGTTGGTGGTCCGAGGGCATGGCGGTGTCTGAGGTTTACATCCTAGAATGCAGCTTTTGACACTATGTCCTGCACCTGACTCATCTGTGATGCCTTTTGTGGGAATACCGGTCAGTACATGTGAGTGCATCTATGTAAGTGGGGACACCACCACCTGGAGTGGTCCATACCTGTGTTATGGCCCACATGTCTGGTTCTGAGGTTTATGGTGGTAGTACTATTGTACACTACAGAGTCTTCAGCCAGGTGTTCCTCACTGCACAGATGTCAGTACTCCCCATTGTTGGATCTATAGTGAGCAGCTGTGATTATGGATGCTACACATCTAGCACTGGTTAGCATAAGCATACAATGCAGTTATCCTCTAGGTGTCAAGATGTTATCCTGTGTTTAGGACATTTGCCTTGGAATGACACTATATGGGCAAATGCAACTTGGGTATTATCCCCACTCCCTGGAGTCATGGATGCATGCGGTATGTGTTAAAGGCCTGTCTACTGTCAGTCATGTCATCCCAGAATGACAAACACTGGACAACCTCATAATTACAGCAGAACAATGGCTCATTGTGTTGGTCAAACAGCTGCCACTCTGAGCAAGGCTCATTGTGTTGATCAAGCAGTCACCACTCCTAGAAAGACATCACTGCGAGTGGTGATATTGTGCTTGGCATAGGATGGTAAATCTAAGGTGACGGACAGCAGCAGACATTGTGTATAAGACCGGTGTCAGATATATGTAGAACAGTGTTCCTGCTAACAATGACAACTACTAACACCAGAGTCCATTACAATGTGTTCTTTACATCTAACTGTAAAAGCATAGCCACTGTGGCCTTCCGTGTTTAGAATCAGAGTGCATCCCAGACAGCCCTCTGCTACTAAGTGTTTGAGCATGCCCAGTGACACCTTGTGTTGGTTATGTGCCTCTATGTGTATGGGCATGGCCATTGTAACCCTGTATAGTGATAGTAGTTGTCCATTCTGCAGATGAACATACTCCAGGTCAGGATGGATTCCTACTTTAAACACACAGGTTCACAGGTATGTACATAATAACTGTCAGCATCCCTGTTGATGTCCGCATTCCTAGAAAGTCATAATCACAGCCTTGACATGTGTAGTCTGTGTAGCATGACTCATAACTATGTAGTATTGTAATAGTGATCTGTAGATAGGCAGGGGTTCCATTCCCACCACTGGAGTGTGTGTGTGTGTGTGGGTTTGTCTTCTTCTGCCTGAGTACTGAATAATTCTTTTAGACTGCTCACACTCCATACAATTCCTATACCCACCTTTGGCAAGACTGATGATGTCACCCACCTAGAAATACACCTCTGGGAGTGCTGTGTTTCAGTAATCTCGGTAGCGTGTTCTGTAACTGCGTAATGCTGTAGTGTAATAAAGTAGTTAGGTCGGTGTTCTTAATCCCAGACTTGCCAAGTGTGTGTGTATGTCCCCATCTGCCTGAGGACTGAATAATGCTTTTAGACTGCTCACACTTCATATAATTCCTATACCCACCTTTGGCAAGGCTGATGATGTCACCCACCTAGAAATACACCTCTGGGAGTGCTGTCTTCTAGTAATCTCGGTAGCACATTCTGTAACTGCATAATGCTGTAGTGTAAGTGTAGTTCTTTTACTGCTTTAGCAGTTTGGAGACTTCCTTTACCACTGACAAGTTTATTAATGATGTGCGTCCCACTTACGCATCAGCAGTAATGCCTTCAACTTCAAATGTATCTGTAGTTAATAACACTCAAGGGCAAGAACTAAACAAGGAAACGAGTGTTTTTTAGACAAGACAAAGAAGGGGGACTACTCTTTGAGAACAGCCCTGCCATACAGAGCTCAGTCAAAGAGCTTTACACACAACGGCAAGACATTCAAGAGCCAGCACATGGATGTGATAGCTCATCAATCCAAAAAGAGATGCATGTAGTCTCAGACTTAGTTATAAATATTTCTTCTTTTGTGTTAAATAGTGAACAGCTTGGTGTTCTTAATAAAGGTTTATCCTTTATTCCTGAAAGGAGGGCCGACCCAGCAGAACTGTTGAAGGACTTAAGACTACTTGGCAAAAGTCTTTCCCTGAAGTGTTTGTTTCCTACAGATACTACTGCAGGTAATAAAGGACATAATATATATAGTAAACCTAGTACCTTTGTTCCAGCTTTACCAACAGGTATTCAACGATTCATAGATGTATGTGAAATTGCTTTTAGAGAATTAAACAACTTAACTGATACTAGTATGTCATTTTATAACTTGACAGTAGATGAACACAGAGCCCTGCAAGAATTACAAAATATACATTCAATAGTTATTAAGCAGGCAGATAAAGGAGGCGGTATAGTGTTAATGGACAAGGATTTATATGTCACACAAATGGAGAAACTTTTACTTGATACATACATATCAATGCATTTCCAAGCCTACTGTTAACGCTATTATAGATAAAGTTTATTTTTTAATTTTGATTTACTAATCACAAATTTAATAGATGATTCACTTTTAAGTATTTTAATGTGTATAAACCACTTGTTCCCAGGGTATATGGCCTACCAAAAATACACAAAAATTTGTTATCTCCACCCATGCATCCTATTGTTTCAGGCACTGGGTGGTGTACTGAACCTCTCTCTATTTATGTAGAGGGATGTTTGCATGGTTTGTTGGCAAACTGCCATACAATATTGAAGGATACAAAGATGTTTCACAAAGGCTTTATGATAGAATGGAAAGTGTTGATGTTAATGAGAATTTTGTCCTTGTTACATTAGACATTGAATCCGTATTCACTAGTATACCTAACACCTGGGGTGTTGACAGCATTAGGGATTTTCTTTATGTGAATAAGTGTTTCACCAACACTAAGATACAGTTGATTTGTAGTCTCTTAGAGATTATCCTAGAGAACAACATTGTTATGTTCCAGGAGCAATTTTTTTTGCAGAAAGTTGGCATGGCCATGGGCACTGCATGTGCAAATAGCTACGCCAACTTGGCTTTGGTCAGCTGGGAAGAGCAAAATGTGTTGTCAAACAATAATCCATTCTTTGGACAAATACTTTGGTACGTCCGCTTTGTGGATAACGTGTTTATGCTGTGGAGAGGCTCTGGTATTGATTTGGCACAGTTTGTGGAATATTTGCATTCAACTACTGATTTTTTAAGGTTCACTTACCATAGTTCCAACACTGACATCAGTTTCCTTGATGTGCAGATTAGTAAATCTGTTTTAAATAGTCTTTGCAGTAATATTTATTTTAAACCCACTAGAAAAAATACTCTTTTGTACAAATCTAGTATGCACCCTAGACACGTTCCTAGGAACGTGCTCAAGGGTCAGGTTTTTAGAACACTGCGACTGCATAGCAGAGATGAAGATGCAGTAGTTGCCCTATCTAATTTAAAAACAGAATTTTTACATAGGGGATACTCACTTGCAGATATTGAACAGACTATCTCTAATGCCTGGAAGCTGAGAAGCACTAGATGTAAACCTTATTTTAATGCTGGTGATGCTGTTGACAACACAAGATATACTAACAGAACTAGTAATGATTTTAGAGTGGTGTTTCAGTTTTCCAGTAACATCAATCAATACTTAGATGTAGTCAAAAAGCATTGGTATTTGCTACAAGAAGTGCCTGGACTGGTAGACAAGGTCGGACATTCTCCTATTTTTAGTTTTAGAAATAATAAATCCCTTAAACAACATCTATGTCATGGTGAATTATCTAGAACTATTATTAGATCCAATCGGCATGGTACTTTTCCATGCAGGAATTGCAGTGCTTGTCAATTTATATATAGCAAAAATAAATATGTACATCCTACTAGGAAATTTTCTTTGTACACTAATCAATACACTGATTGCAGATCTACAGATGTGGTCTATTATTGTTTTGTGTACAATGTCCTGCTTTATGTAGGAAAAACAAATAGAATGCTTAAAGATCGTATTCTAGACCACCTAAGAGATATTAGTAATAATAAACCATCAAATGCTCTAGCCAATCATGTTATGTCCAATGGCCATTCTCATTCCTTTAAGTTCTTTGTTCTACAACATATTCATAGAAACCCCAGAGGTGGTGACATTGAGAATATCACAGAGGGACATGAACAGAAGTGGATTTTGAAACTTAATGCTGAAAAGTATCCTGGTTTGAATGCTACTACTTCCTTGGTCCCTTTTTAAAGGCTAGACATCTCAAGCATTAAGATTAGCTAAGTTCTTTGAAAATTAGTCTAATGTATTTAACTATTAGTTTCCAAGTATTCTATTTAACTTTTTCCTGCCTAGTATTTTTCCTGTTTTATAATGATTTTATAAGTTTTTTAAGTGCTTTCTCATGTATAGTATTTGATTCCTTCTTGTACAATGTTTTTAAGTAATGTTTTTAAGCAATGCTTTTTTTAGTTTGAGCATGAGGCTTAATTGTTTTTCACTGCTACTTAAACGTTGTGTGATTTTTTTGATTAATCGGCATTTTAGAATCTCTATTTAAACCTGTGCATTTTTTACTGTGGTTTCTGATGAAGCAACTTTGGTTGTGAAAGCGCTTACCACTTTGTACTTTGCTGTGATTAAATGTTTGCTGTGTGTTATCTTGCTGCTTTTTTTACTTTTTACCTTTCATTTGGATTTATTTCTGCACCAAGGTTTTACCCAACACGGTTTCTTTGGTTTTCAGTGTAATAAAGTAGTTAGGTCGGTGTTCTATTCCCAGACATGCCAAGTGTGTGTGTATGTCCCCGTCTGCCTGAGGACTGAATAATGCCTTTAGACTGCTCACACTCCATGCAATTCCTATATCCACCTTTGGCAAGGCTGATGATGTCACCCACCTAGAAATACACCTCTGGAAGTGCTGTGTCCCAGTAATCTCGGTAGCGCTTTCTGTAACTGTGTAATGCTGTAATGTAATAAAGTTATTAGGTCGGTGTTCTATTCTGTAACTTGCCAAGTGTGTGTGTTTGTCCCCATCTGTCAGAAAACTGAATAATGCTTTTAGACTGCTCACACTCCGTACAATTCCTATACCCACATTTGGCAAGGCTGATGATGTCACCCACCTAGAAATATACCTCTGGGAGTACTGTAACCCAGTAATCTGGGTAGCATGTTCTGTAACTGCGTAATGCTGTAGTGTAATAAAGTAGTTAGGTTGGTGTTCTAATCCCAGATATGCCAGGTGTGTGTGTGTGTGTGTGTGTGTGTGTGTGTGTGTGTGTGTGTGTGTGTGTGTATGTGTGTGTGTGTGTGTATCTGCCTGCGTGAGACAAGTACAGTGCTTTGTAGAGTATGCACTCTCTGTACAAATCACATGACCACCTTTGTCAATCCTGCTGTTGTCACCCACCTAGGTCTACACCTGTAAGTGTGCTGTAACCCAGTATTCACCATAGTGTGTGCCTTAGAAGCATATTGCTGCAGTAGTGTGATACGGTAGGTAGGGGTTCGTATACAGGACATGGCAAGTGTGTGTTTGTCTGTCAGAGCCTGTGTAGAGGTGGCTGTGAGTGTCTTACCATTGGACATGTTGGGGGGTGGATTTAGTAGTTTTCCTATTTGGTGTCCGTCTTATGACACATTGGCCACCTGACGAGGAGTGCAGCTGTCAGTCAGCCATGGGACTGTGTTGGCAAGCCATACCCCTACATCTGGCAAAAGGCCTGGTGAACAATGTATGCAACCCTACTAGTACCTGGTATATGTCCTGCACCCATGTGCCATGCACAAACACAGTTGTGTAGGATATTCCGCTATGTTGCTGGTACCATGCACATTGATGACAGATAGTAGGCATGGTGTAGTGGCCTGCAGAGGACATGGCACCCTGGACAGCAGTACAATAGGCACATATTAGCGGACATTCACTATGTTCCCCACTGGATGCCTGCAACATATGTGGTGCCATCAAATGTGACCCACAGAGGCCATACAATGCCGTATACATGTGCCCTGTAGGGACCAATACCACTGACACCAGGGAATATCTGTATCATCAATAGAAAACAACTGCAACCAACCAGGAAAAAAGCAAAACAAAAACCTAACAATTCCAAGACCAGAGAACTTTTTGGTAATTGTGAACCACAAATATAACTCTTCGTTTGAAAATAAACGTCCAACGAATTAGTTCAAGTGTGAAGCAAAATCTTTTATTCCACAAAAAAGACAAAGTGAGTCACAAGCGCTTTTGCCCAGTCTTGCCGGGCTTTTTCAAGTGTATCCTTTGACTCACTTTGTCTTTTTTGTGGAATAAAAGATTTTGCTTCACACTTGAACTAATTCGTTGGATGTTTATTTTCAAACGAAGAGTTATATTTGTGGTTCACAATTACCAAAAAGTTCTCTGGTCTTGGACTTGTTAAATATCTGTATCATACTATCAATGCAGGTGCAGGGTCAACCTGCTCACTATAAACAGGTTTTGCCACACCAGGCCAGTATTGACATATCAGGAGATAACAGTCCGTGTACACAACATGTGCCTGCCAAAACAGGTACACCTGTACATGTCACTGTACAGTATTGTGGGACATGCACATCCCAGGCAATGACCATGTGAAGGACTATCAAACACAGACATGGCCTGCATTGCAAAGCTATGGCCATACACATTGGTAACCAGGATGTCAGGGCAGATCATGCAGTGCCCATTTTTGGGGTACATTGCAGACACTACACCCCTGCACTGCACACCACTGTTGGGTGATGCAATGTCAAGGACTGCCACTCGCCCAGCCTTGTACAGCCATCTAGCACAGCCAGCTACACACCCATGAAGCAATGCATACATGCATGTCAGTACTGGCACCTTTTGTCTGCATGTGGGTTATGATGCTCCCAACCATAGTCACTCCCAATATAACCCTCATTGGCATACCAACAGATGTCAAACACATTCACATGCTTTAGCCCATAGAACCTCCAGCTATGTCCTGTGCATTACTGCAGTGTGGCAAACTAAGTAGGTAGGCTGTGTATTTGTGGCCCTGGCAAAGAGTGTCAATGCGTGTTCATTAGAGAGTGTGGATGTGGCAACAATGGCACCCGCTCACATGGACAGCCATGTGTGCCACACCTAATGTATTTCTACTATATCTCTTGCAGATGTTACTCACCTACACACATATATGTTCTTACAGCACAGCAACATCTCCCCTTTGTGGCACATGTGGTAACATCATGCACATGTAATAGCAATGACTAGTCAGTCAGGGATTTGACCCTTGTACTGTTAGGCATGTGGCAGGGATGCTTAGGGTTAAGTCTCCAAGCCCTTCCCTAATGTACTTTGCCTGTCCCACCCACACACACTCTGGTGGATGTGAAGGTGTACACCTGCTCAGCAGTAGCATGTGTATTGTAAGTGATGGACATGATCAGGTGATGGCTTCTGCTCCTATTGCAGTCCTCTTCTAGCTGACTGCATGTGGAACAGCTGTGATGGTGTTCCCATAGCCATTCGCATGATAAACACAGTACACTATCTAGGGAAAACATGTTAGTATTTGGCCATGACAGTTGCTGAGTGGTACCTGGATGTGGTGTTCTGACACGACATCACAGATGATATCTGGATGTACCTCAAACATTATACACAGTGGAAAATAGTCTAAAGACAGGACGGTGATGTGCCACACATGACTACAGCATGTAAGAGTAGCTATGCTGCATTGAGACTACTGCCTGTTTAACATGTGTGTAGTAATGGCTATTCTGCATGTTTTAATACAGACATGACAGTACTCTGTTCATGAAGGACACCCATCTGTAGGGCCATCTGTGGACTGGTCAGTGTGTCCAACCATTTGTTTCCTATGTTACACACTGTACACACATATGTGCACAGCAGAAGCATAGTGTGAGGATTGCAGACAGAACATGATGATAGGGATGTGTTACTGCCATAGCATCCCTGACTGGACATATGTCACATAAAACAGTGGTATGACAGACACTGTCTGGGGTTCCCAGTGACAAGCCAATAATGGACAACTGTTCATAGCTGAGGTCACACGTCTACTACACATTGTACAGATGGCATGCAGTATATATACATGTGTTGTGCTCCCTCTGAAAATGTATACCATCTGTTGTGTTGGGTTGATGGTGATATCTATGCATACTGTTGTAGGTAATCCTGTATGCTGTTGTATTTCACTAAGCCATATGTGGGTTTAAACTGCAAGACCATAGGCTGAATGGGTTGCGAGGTCTCGGCAGAACCTCCTGTCCCACTTCAGCTGACCATGGTACTGGGCACTAGCACATCTGGGGCCCAGCCTTGGACATCAACCTCTGTTGGTTCTGCACCACATTCTGGTGGTACCACCACTGAGGATGGATCATGTCCCCCCTGGGAGCAGGACAAGATAGGTACATGTCTGCTGTTATGCGGTCCCGGACGTGTTGCGTTGGGGGTTCACTAAGGGGTTCCAAAGCCATATACGCAAGCTCTTGGGCAGAGTGTCACATTTACAGGGTGATGCTACCCCTCCTGGAAAGCCCCCAGCACTACCTCCTTTGCAGCTGTTTAGGTGCAGTGGCAGTTGCCCATGGCTGGAGACCTCTGTCCCATTGTTCCCATGGGCTTGTATATGCCGAATACCTATCCCCGTCCGGGGTGTCCCCCCCCCACATGTGTCATATACCAACCCTGTATGCTGTCTTTTCTGTGATCCTACCCTACCTGTCCTCCACGGCCATACCTACACTCCTTACCCTACAACCGACCCTCACTTATGGTAACATAAGGCCAATCGGCTCCTAGGACAACATCTGCCTTATACATAGCTGTCCATTTTACACACGTACCCACAGGACACATGTAACCCTTGTAATATGCATCACAACATGCTCCTGTTATCCTCACCCCTGTCCCTCAGGCGCATGATCCTGGTATGCACATCACTCCTAAATGGTCCAGGTACATGTGATGAGGACAACCCCATTGTACAAACAACACTACCGGTCCCTCTATGGTTACCCCATCTACCTTTATCATGATAATGATGTTGCACACAGCACCTTGCAAGAGTACTGTTCACACATAATGACTGGACAGGTAGTGTTGTGTTAATGTACATTACATGCACAGGGTGAAGTATACGGCCAATGTACAACTATTTGCGCATATGAATGACACATGTCTGTCTAAGGGAGTCTTGAGATCACATAGAACAACACCACTACATAATACAGGCATCGCTGGTGTTTCCCATTTCATTCGTTTGTAATGCTTTGTTGCCACATGGTATGTTCCTGATATATCTCTATATATGTATGTATCTATATGCTGGATATAAACACTCACATATACATCTACATGATGAGATACATTCCTATACTGTTGAATGGCTGCACTGTATGATATGCTTGTGGTACTGTCCATTGTCTGTATATCTGCCATGGCGTATTGGAAATTCACATTAGCTGTGTGTGCAGGGTCCTGGTTCCAACACTTGCAGAGGACGTTTATTTGGTTGCAGGGCAGAACAAGGCCATTGGATACGGAGGGAGTAAGGCACATTAAAGCAGTTGGAAGTGGGTGTGCGTGGGTTTGCACAGTCTTAAGCACTGCTGACCTCTGGTTACAGCTTCTTACACTTGGTTAGCCTGTACATTGCTTTACTAGTACAATGCTTGCATACTGGTAGCCAAACACGCTTACACCGCTCACTCCCGCACTTGCAAATGCACCGACATTGGTGCGTGCATCTGACACTCACATCCCTGGGTGGGACTGAGGACCACAATATTACCTTTTGATGCCTATTAAATCGGACTACATGACTACAGTATCAGGAATGGCTGCCCATTAGGCGACGGCAGGGCTTTCGACTCTACAGAATCGGCGGCATGTCCAGTGAATTAATCATATTATTTGTGTGTTCCTCATAGAATCTGCTCCCATCTGGCTGATACATGGGAACCGAGACTCTTCAATACAGACAAGTAATTGGGTTTTGGGAGCCACATCCATTGGCAGAGTCATGCTACTGCATACCTATTATAGGTTTGCCACCTTTTCAATTGGCCAAGGTGGGACTTTAGGGTTAACACCTGTCCCACTTTGCGAGGGACAGTCCCACTTTAGGCAGTTGTGTCCTGCAAAAATAATCAAGACATAGCAAATGTCCTGAGATTGCAGGACAATATTATATCCTAAGTTTCTTTAATAGTTGCATAAAACAGTTATTTTATATATGAAACTTCTATTTGTTATGTGAAGTAGCATAAGCAATTCAAATGTTACTAGAATAAGCTTTTATTTGTGCAAATAAGTAAAATTCTGTACTATGCATGGCTGTAAGTATGTTTTGTCCTGGAAAATCTGACATTTTTATGGAACATGCCCCACTTTGGACATTTGAAAAGGTGGCAACCCTATAGGACCTGTATGTAGAGACGTCAGATGTTGCAGGGCAAAACATACCCACAGCTAGTAGAAAGGAGAGTACTTCATTGTTTTGCCTAAATAAAAGGTTATTCTTGTAACATTATAGTTGCTTATACTGTTACTTATAACATTTAGGTGTTTCAGATACAAAATAATTGTTTTATGCAACTACTAAAGACAATATAGGAAATCTTTGTCCTAAATCACAGGACATTTGCCATAATTACAATTATTTTGCAGGACACAACTGCTCAAAGGGGAGTGTCCCTCACAAAGGTGGACAGGTGGTAACCCCAACCCTATTATTCTATCATCTTTCTAAGGTAGTCGGCGGAATATGTGCTTTCTCTCACTAGCAGACCTCTCATACGAATGGGGAAGAATGAAAACTGAATCAGGGACACTGCATAACAACCTCAGGGACACATTTAGAAGTTTGGTGCTATTAACCTGACACCTTGACAGACCCAGAGCACATATGTATTCATACACATTGCCTGAGGTACATGCAGTTTATGACTCTTACATGTTGTTATTATTCATCACGTGTATTCTGCCACCTTTCCTCCTAATATCACTAGTTCTAGGAGGGTTTAGTTGGGATTGAGTTAGATTCTGATTCATAATCACGGACGTCCCTGGTAATTGGGGACAGTTCAATGATATGGTCCCTTTGTGTTCCCCCGATGGTTTACTGACTATCCAGTAGATGTGCTCTTAAGGTTTGGGAGTTATAGACGTCTGCTATGCCCACATTGGAATATTACTTACATCCATGGGGCGGTGCTAATACGGCTCTGCCAGCCAACACCTGTACGCCTAGGCCCATAATCGCATACCCATAGTTCCCCTACTTGCCACTCCTCTGCAGCACTCATCCTTACTATGGGCACAGGTCGGGTATAAACACACCCCTACACACTGCCCACTCTCCCCATGTTGGGACACATGTCATACGATGTGTCAACCCATGTGTTATCAGGCTTTCACAACCTACTGGTCCGTGCACAGCTACATCCTGGTTGCATCAATCTTTACAGGGCTTGGCTACAATCACTAAATTTTTCGTGTCCCACAAGGGGCACCGCTGTCCATGTTTAAAGTGTTGACCTTGTAGATCTCTCCCACTGGTAGTTTCCTGCCGGTGGTCTGGGAAGCAGTGGTGTATTTATTGCATGTCTGTATATCTCACCAGCCTAGCTGGGGGGTGGGAGGTAGATGTTTGTTTATTGGACCTCCCACCAACATATGCCTGGACTGACATATGTTACCTGTAACTGCTGTATCATATCCTAGGTATATACATGTGTATATTCACTGTAACATATATATATATATATATATATATATATATATATATATATATATATATATTTACATTAATATATACCGATATATCTGCATATGTATGCATACATGTATATTCATATCTTGCTGTACATATATATATATATATATATATTTATATATATATATATATATATATATATATATATATATATATATATATATTTATCTATTATCTAACAACATATGGGACTATGGTTGTCTGCATATGTATAGATTCATATGTGGGTATGTAGCTGTATTCTTTCTCTGTATGTATGCATTCGTACTACAGCAAGGGAGAATCATATCTCTATCTCACTATTGGTACATATACACACACATAGCTCTACTTATATACATCTACATCTGGTTATTCCATGCCATATAGATTACACTTTGCTTTAGTGGGTCTCGTAGTGGGTGTGGCTGCTCGTTGGGTGACGCCTCTGCCCAATTAACACATTCGCTTGCATCCCTAGGGCTGTCCATATTGGCCAACATCAGCCAACACCTGCACACCTAGACTCATAAGTAGCTACCCATAATTCCCTCACCCTCATCTTCTCTACAGCACCCATCCTTACTCTGGGATCCGGTGGGTTCTGGACACACCACTACACGCTGCTCACTCTCCAGTTCACGGGACCCATTTAATACAATTGTCTCAGCACATGGGTAATCTGGGTTACCCACCATTCCAAGTCTGTATACACTGCAGACAAACTGGATAATCTATCGCATTCTTGTTTGGCCAATTTTTGGGGTGTCTCGCAAGGGACGCTCCAGTATGTGTAACATGATTAGAATCCACGGGTTTACTGTACCCCCCTGGGTGTATCCTGCCTATGGTCAGGGGAGCAGTGAACACTTTACATTGCTTTGATGTATAGTTGCCTTGTCCAGCTGTAGGGAGGGGTGGAAGGGCATGCTGCGTGTGTCATGTGTCTTGCCTGGGCTCCTCACTTCCATTGCCATAGCCTGTGAACAAATGTCATTCCTGTGTTCGTTTTCCTATCATAGCTGTATATCTCTATATATCTATGCATACACGCGCACACACACACACGCACACACACACACACACACACACACACACACACATGTATTTATATATATATATATGTGTGTGTGTGTGTGTGTGTGTGTGTGTGTGTGTGTGTGTGTGTGTGTGTGTGTGTGTATCTATATATATATATATATATATATATATATATATATATATATATATATCCATATATCTATATAAATATATACACATATACATACATATATGTATATATGTATATATATATTATATGTATTTATATATGTACATATATGTTGTTGTGTTGTGTCTTTTGGCTTTTCCTGGTTAGGGGTTGCCACAGTGGAACTCCGGTCTGCTAATCATTGCAGTAGACTTTTACATGCCGAGTTGCTGGCCCTGATGCACAACTTTCAATGAAGGTACACCCATTCACGCATGTCTCCCCACAGAAGATGCTCTAGCTGAGAATCGAACAGAACAACGTCTTACTGTGAGGTGACAATGCTACCGCAGCACCACCATTACAGTCCCTTGTTATTTTACAATTTTTGGTGATCCCAGCATGGACTACATTTTGCCTGTGTGTAAAGTAGACTTAGCAATTAAACGATATTACTCCCACTCGTAAAACCCTACCTGTGGTGTGAGTAGCGGTACTCTGCTCACTCCTGGGCAGCTTTTTATGACATATGCTGACAGCACTATATAATACCATATTTTCTCTTGATTCACTTCACATCCCTTGTGTATGCTTTATTGTTATGACGTTTGTTCTTCATATAGATATATATATATATATATATATATATATATATATATATATATATATATGTGTATAGATATATAAATCTACATTAAATATATATATATATATATATATATATATATATATATATATATATCTATATTATATATATATATATATATATATATATATATATATATATATATATATATATATAGATATGTATTTATATATATTAAATCTGTACATTCAAAAATGCATTTCCTATACTGGGCACTGCTTACACCCGCGCAGGCACACTCGCCTATGCTTACTGTGCGTTACATATGTTTACTGCCGCTTATTTGTGCTTACTTGTGCCTTATTCATTATGAAAGTACCACTTTGACTGAAGGGATCTGGTTAATAGCCCATGCGACAGCAACATTCATTCCACAAGGAAAATGATATGTGCTATAGTCGAACTTGAACCATGAATGCCTGTTCATTAGGCAGATGCTCTATCCACTACACTATTGGTGTTCTGCTTTATTTATATGAATACCCATGGTTCATAGTTACCCAACCACACACCTCTACACTTCACTTACACAGCAGGCATCCATTTCTCTGTTGGGAAAACCGCACAACTACACATGCACCATTCCCTACTGCTCTGGACCTGTGCCGCATATTGACTCACTCCGAGTATATTCACACCTCCAAAGCCTATAGTCCTGGCACATACGGGTGTTTGATTGTCAGGGTGTTCATGTGGTCATCCAGGTTTAGGCTTGTCTGACTGGGAACCGGGACAGCCCTGTACCCATTTTAAAGTCAGATTTAGCACGTGGACAAGGTTACTCCCACTGTTAGCATCCTACCTGTGGTTAGAGACACAGGGATTTTGGCCACCTCTGGCCAGCTTGATATGTCAGCACTAGATAATACAGGTGTTCCGCTGCTATATTCCTTCGCATTCATTATGAATGCTTTCTTGTTCCCATGTTCACTCTGTATATATATTGGACAAAGGGTGAGTACAACACTTTTCAGCTGCGGTTTTCCGTTTAACCACCGATTCACGTCAGGCAAAATCCTTCTACATTCCTACTGTGATACGTGATCCCAGTTCACATTTCATTGGTATTATATTGTTATACAGCATAAAATTAGCAAGATATGCTCGTATATGGATTACGCATCGTAAATGGAGTGTGCTGCAGTCAAACCGGCAATGTCTGCTCGATAGTCGGATGCTCTAACTACTACACTATTGTTGTTCTGCTTCATTTATATGTATACCCATGGTTCATAGTTACCTAAACACATGCCTCAACACTTCACTAACACAGCAAGCATCCATTTTCCTGTTGGGAAAACCGCACTACTACACATGTGCCATTCCTTACTGCTCTGAACCTGTGCTGCATGTTAACTCACTCAAAGTATATTCAGATCTCCAAAGCCTATATTACTGGCACATATGTATATTTGATTGTCTGGATGTTCATGTGGTCATCAGGATTTAGGCTTGTCCGACTGGAGACCAGGACTGCCCTATACCTAGTTGAAAGTTAGACTTTGCACGGGGACATAGTTAGTTCCACTTTTAGCACCCTACCTGTGGTTGGGGATGCAGAGGTGTGCTCACCTGTGGCCAACCTGATATAACAGCACTAACTATTACGCGCGGTTCCGCTGCTGTTTCCCTTCACATTCGTTATGACTGTTATATTGTGACCATGTTCATTCTTCATATCTATATATATAGATATATTGGTCTGTACATACACATGCATATACACCTACATGCTTATTTACATTTCCCATACCATTGAATCATCGCCACTTACCGTCATGCATACATGCTTGCATACCTGCCTCCGTCTAGGGTTGCCACCTTTTCAAATGGCCAAAGTGGGGCATTTTCAGAACACACATCAGATTTTACAGGTCGACACATACCCACGGTCAGTACAAAGGATAGAACTTTACTTTTTTGCCTAAATGAAAGCTTATTCTTGTAGCAGTTTAGTTGCTTATTCTGTTTCTTGTAACATTTAGGTATTTTACATACAGAAATAACTATTTTATGCAACTGTTACATGAAATATGGGACATAATTATTTCCTACAATCTCAGGACATTTGCCATATTATTATTTTTGGTCAGGACACAACTGCCCAAAAAGGGACTGTCCCTCACAAAGTGGGACAGGTGGTAACCCTACTTACATTTGCTTTAAAGCACCTTAATCACCCTATATCCGACTGCCACTATGCGAATGTGAAAGGTATATATTCCCGATAATGCATGTGGGGAGACGTGCACCACAGTCAGGTGTTTAATCCCGGGTCGTAGGTTCTGCAGGACCGGCTGGAGGCTGAGCAGGATTGTGGACAACTACTGCTTATACAACTTGTGTCCAGATGTCTACAGGACTGGACATCGTGTCATGTCACCAAGTCTAATGTTTACAGCAGATACTTATCCCATGAGGGATATCCAAAAATTATGTGGACCAATGACCTCGATTCTTTTGACTTTATGAAAATGAGGTAGTGTTATACATGCAAGGGATAAATAGTTTGTAATCCTGAGACTGCCTAGGGTGAAACTGCCTACTAGATATGAGTAGAGATCACTATGTGCAGACATGGCTGCGCCAAGCTAGCAGCCTGAGTATGGGTGGTTTTGGTGGACGTTCAGGAAGGGGGGGGGGGTGCTGTGGAGGGGATGATGGGTATTCAATTATGTATCCAGGTGTATTAGGGTTGGATGGCTCAGTTCAGGCCAGACCATTATGTGGGTGTGAGCCGATAACGTCTCTGTACATGTGTATCGCACATTTTAATGTTCATATGGTTGTGGGATTGTATTCTACAGTATGGCCTGTCAGGTTGTATTGCAGATGTGAATGTTTGTTCTTTGGTTTTCTTTCTGATTCAATCACTGCTCCCTTGTACACCTCCAGTTCACCTATTGTGCATTGACCCAGTCTCCCCTTGCCAAATTATTACATTACCCGTCACCCCCCACACCCATATTACACACACACCATCCATCCCTTCTCTGGTTGATGGCCCATAGCACAGTCAACAGAACGCATTGTGTACACTACATATCTCTGGTACCAATATGGTTGTGAGGACATCCCTAGCATTTTTGATCTTCCACATGCTGTACTTCACGTACATAGGTAGACGCAAATACTTATCTTTCATGACATGGCAGGTAGACCCGGGTAATACCCGTTCATCTTTGGGCCCTCCAGACAAGGATGACTTGGACCACGAATGGCCAGATATTGAGCGAATGCTCTGACCATTGGTAGAGTTGCCACCATTTCATATGACCAAAATGGGACATTTTTGGGACACACAAGTTTATTTTACAGGCCAACACCATGGTCAGTACAAAGGATAGTACTTTAGTTTTATGCCTAAATGATAGCTTATTGTTGTAGCAGTTTAGTTGCTTATTCTGTTTCATTTAGTTGCTTATTCTGTTTCATGTAACACTTAGGTATTTTACATACAGAAATAAGTATTGTATGGAGCTATTACATAAAATATGGGAAATAATTATGTCCTACAATCGCAAGACATTTAATATTTATAATGGTTTTGGTATGGACACAACTGCCCAGAGGGGGACTGTCCCTCACAATGTGGGAGAGGTGGTAATCCTAACCATTGGGTTAGGCTTAGCAAATGGCAGCGGCATGCTAACACGCTGCATTTTGCTTCCACTTGATATAACAATCAACACTACAATGGAATACGGGCACGGGGTTTTAAATGTCATTTGTTCGAGGGATGGGGACTCAATATTCAGCTACGTGACTTTGTGTTTACTTTTTATTTTGGTGTTCGCAAAACTGTCTTGTATGCTTTGCATACATTTCAGTATCCACGGACACTGACAGGAGTGATTATTATTAGAGGCAGGCTGTACTAGTCAGCATTTTAGGTCGTGCGTATGCAGCCGACATGTTCACGCCTCCATGCAGTGCTTAGTCATGCCCCCTGCACTCGCGCAGGTTTCCTATGCACGTGGACTTTGCGGAAGCGCGTCTTCATTAATATGCATGTGGTGCTGCTGCACCATCTCTATGCCACACGGTTGGCGCAAGGCTAACGCCATCCTTGCACCAAGCTTCATGAATCCCGGGGATGGTAGTGGGTCAGGTGTTAGGAGGTACTATTTTGGCACAACTACATTGCCAGAGAGAAGAGAGGTGTGATCTGAGAGACTTCTTAAAGTGAGCAGGATTACTGATTGACATTGCCAGCTTGCAACATGTACATATGGCCCTTATGGTTGGGTAAGTGCTTTATATGGTTCACATTTCATTTGTTAAACTGTTTAGCACAAATGAACTAGCAGTTTGTATCTCATCCACATGAAATTTGACGGAGAAGCCTGGCTGATCAAAGTGACATATTTTCCTATGTGATGCTAAATTCATTATTCCATTGTAGTCAGGAAGTCTTCTGTGTTACATTTGATTACCAAGGGCATCTCTACCAAAACCAAGGAAGTTGTTTTCCAAGGACAGAACTATTATAGAATATAATGCATCCTTTGGCATGTATCTCACTAGCCATATCAAAATATTGGAAAGACTGCAGAGGATTCTAAAGAATCTTACACTTCAAAAACCTATCAGAAAAGGCTGGAATCAGTCTCGCTTTTTCCTTAGTGTTAAATAGATTATTGAGAGGAAACATTTGCCTTGCTTTCTCTGCCATCAGGGATTCCATTATCTATGACCGTCTTTTCTTCAATGAGTCAGATAATACAGCCCACACTAAAACAAGAGATCTTAATTTACATCATAGAATGAAAACTAAATAGAGAGAAAGGTTTATCACTCCGCACCTCCTCCTGCTCTCAAGTAGACTCCCATTACATATCAAGTAATGTGATTCCCTGTCAGCCTTTAAACATAGATTTTACAATTGGATGGGCACCCTAAAATACATGCAAGACAAACAGGCTTTGCTCTTCATAAAAAGTTTGGTAGAGCCAGAGAGTGGTTATTGGCAAAGCAGACATAGCCTCTGGTTTAATAGTCTTGTATTTCCTGATATTCCTATGATTCCATCCCCTGCAGTAGGGTATGAATAAAAACATCCCTCCATTTTGACAGCTTTTGTCAGTGCAGTGATGCATCTGTGTCTTGTATACAATTGCCAGTTGACATTTTGTATTCACAGCAATAACCATCACACCATCATAGATATATTTAACCCAATGGATTCTTAAGTATCTTTTCTGAGTTCAATAATCTTCTTTAGATTTATTATTGCTTGTAGACTCGATAATAATTCCATGCCATTATCCAGACTTATACTAAATGGTCCTAGCCATACCAGTCCAGAATCCATAACTAACATCTTTGAGAATAATTTCAGCTCTAAATTCACTCCATCTAACATACCATTCATTTCCTCTATACTACTTCAGACTATCTCCTCCCCCACCACTCCCATCATCAATATTTGTCAAGTCTCAACCTCCCTCTGTAAGACAAAACATAGCACTCCATGGGGCCAGCCAACATATTGTCTTCTTACTGTCTTTTATACATCTTAATTTAATCACGTTTTAGACAGAAACATGGGTACACATGCATAAATAGAAGAGAAAACAAACCAAAGTAACATTTCTCATTGAGCATACATATGCTTTGTTTTTAACAATTATCATTAATGCAACATTGCATAAATTGCTCATTTGCTGCCTTCACATAAACCTTTTTCTCCTCTTGAGCATTATTCTGCATGCATTATTCCAAGAAATTCTATTTATTTCTTTGTAATTTGTTCCTTCCTTTTTCCAAATATCACACATCTAGTTATTGTGTCTCTTTTATGATATTCAGTGTGTCAGTTATAGTCGGGTTACAATCTGATTTCCATTTTCTAATAACTGCTTTTCTGGCAGACACTATCTTGAAACTTAATAAGGCCTCATTATGTCTAAGCAATTCAAATCTAGCATCCTAGCTTAAATGACTCATTTCCTTAGTTGCAGTGATTTGAACCCCAACATTTCTTACAAAATACTCTGTAGAGAACGTTTAAAATCTGCCAACTCTTTATGATGCCCACAAAAGTAGGTTTACTCTTTTGCTTAAAGCATCACTTAGTTAAGCCTCCCCTAAACATATTCTATTAATGTCTCTGCAAAAGGCATGTACCCAAATAATGCAAATGCCATAGTTGTCCCCACACTATAAGTGTAGTCTCTCCAGTCTCTTTAGCATTATCTGTAAAGCCATGGAATAAATTACTGTAGAATTAATCAATAAGAAGATGCAATATCTACAAATCTGGACTCTGCATTGTTTAGCTTTGTCAAAGGTAGACTGTGTCTGTTAGGTGTTTAGAAAAAGTCATTAAAGCCCTGGATGAATGACTTCCCACCCACACTCCTCATCTTGACTTGACCAACACATTTGATACACTTCCCCAGTCTTGAAACACAGACAAGCAAACCTAGATAAATAGTCAATGTTTTGTTGCTGAATGGATTGCTAATCGACTATCAAACAAATGGGATAAAGGGTAGTCTCTCCAAAAAAGCATAATGTAAATAGTGCAATTCCAAATCTCTCTCCTGTTTGAGAATTAATTTCTCTGAAGTAAATCAAAAGCTAAAAACCTTTGCCTAACTAAATTAGGCAGCTAGCAGCATTAACCAGATTCTGGACTTGGAGTCGCAAACAATCAATCAAGTTACATGTGACATATTAATGCATGTGCAGGTCTACTTATAGCAGCCTAGGACATACTCAACCACAATGGAGCAGAAGCACAGGAACAGACAGGACAGCAGACTTAAAGGCATGTGAGCAGCAACAATTATAAATTAATATAATAGCTATGCAAAAGCATAGCATTGTGAAAGACAGATGCATAGGACATCATAGACACCATGGTTGGGAGCCAAAGGTCATATGCAATTTGAGCATGTTATGTGTATCAGAGGAAGGAAAAATTACTGAGGAATCATTAGGCAAGCCAGCATGGTAGATCAGCAAAGTACAATGTGGGCACAGCCACGGCAGATTTAGTTATATAAACCAAAGGCCTATTAGAAGGACTACATGCCATATTTGTCAAGTATTGCTAAAACATGGTACAAGCCTACATAGCACATAGTGGAAATGGCCAGAAATCTAGCCTGTGCACCAGAGCAGAAGATAATGCATAATTTTTGCAACCATACCATAAGCAATATGATCAGGAGGTGCATATGTTATCTGTGAGAGGTGTATGAGTGTGCTGTGTTTATGACAGCAAACACAGGCTGGTGAACATGTCACAATGGCGTTTGGCATCTTTTCAGGCTTGTTTGCTGTTGGTGAAGCACCCACCAAGAGGAGAAAACGCTGAGAGAAGAAAGGAGCCACTTTTGAGATTTTAAGTATTTTTCCTCTGTTTATTTGCTAAGTTTTTCTGCATAGCCGCCTATTTTGAGCATTTTCTGGCTTATTAAACTTGATTTCTGCATTAGTAACTGTATTTAGAGCACAACCTAGAGCTGTTTACTGAATTTCCTGTTTGCACTTATTTTTAAAATCGTTTTTTCTCAAAACTTGCATTTTATCTGTCTTTGGCCTAGCACTCTTGTGTGGGGTCATTTACTGCACTGTTATAACTTGTTAATACTTGTGAACCTCTGCTATCCCTGAAAAAAACAAAAAAACAAAAAAAAATCTTGCTTTTTTCCCACTTTTCTGAGATTTTAAAAAAGTTCAGTTACAGGCTTGCTGTTCTTGAACTGTTTGTAAGTTTCTGTGAGGCCATTTTTTGCTTGGGCTAAAGGGAAGTCTCTCTGTTGATCAGTGGCAGTGAAAAACATTGAGCAGCCTGCCTGCGCCTGTGGGAGTGGTTACTGACTTGAAACTGTAGTTTTATTGACCATTTTGGGTCAATTCCAAAACTCCTTCATCTTCCTCTCTTAAAACTGTCTTTTGCGCGGTTTTGCGTGTTTTTGTGCATAGCGCAACAGCGGGCAGAGCCGCCTAATTGGGTTTAAACTATTCCTGGCTCCACAAAGTCTGCTCTTCACTTTTTCCGTTCGAACTGCTCTATCTCTCAATTTAAACACCATATTCTCATTCTAAGGCCCTTCACTGGTCCAATTAAGTAATCCTACAAGTTAGCACTATTAAACCATAAGCACTACTTACTCTTATACTCTCTACGATTACCCTGTCCTCTATTGGTCCATCTTAAATTCAGTTTCCCTATATTACTCTAGCATGTCCAAAGGTCAGTCAATGGTTTCCTCCCCAGTTCAGCTGGTGAATCTGGGAATTTTGAGGCAATGTTACAACTGTCTCATGTACATGGACAACCCTCTCCTCCTCCAAACAGGTTCAAATATATGTGAGAGATGCAACTATGTAGCCAAACTGGAGGTGGAGCTCTCTCATCGCAAAACTGGGGTAACCAGTCAGGAGGAGAAGGTAACCTCACACAACACAATTCCAGTATCACATAGTCCCACCACATCAGCGAACCAAACACATAAATACACAAAAACATACTCGGAGGCTCTAAATAAAAATCTACCTAACCAACAGAGCCCTCCAAAGCAGACATTCAAGCAAACGCTACCTCAAAACAAAACACGCACAACACATAGCCCACAAAGTCAGTGTGCCAAGCAGCCACAGCCCTTAAGGCTGAATAACACACCTGATTCTCTTGTAATAGGTGACTCTATTGTCAGACACATTGACGTCCCGCTCACCAGGCTGAATAAAGAGAAGGTCATGGTGAGCTGCCTGTCGGGTGCTAGGATCCGTCACATAACGCAAGCACTCAGGTCACGCCAAAGCAAATACAAATATGACTCAGTCATTGTACATGCTGGTGTGAATGACCTGAGACATCCCTCCCTGGACTACATGAAAAGAGACATAGAGGAGCTCTCTGATCATGTAGCCCAGGCTGGTATGACCCTGACCTTGAGCAGCATCTTGCCCTCACCTAGAATGATGCCACAGTACAAAGACAAAATGATCGATTTTAACAATTGGCTAAAATTTTGGTGTCATTCAAAGGGGATCCAGTGTCTGTCAGCCTGGGATGACATGCTCGACAAGCCACGTTGCTTCGCTAGGGACGGCTTGCACCTGTCACCACTGGGCTTTCAGATATTGGCAAAGGCTCTTGCCACCCCCATAGTGCCTTTTTTAGGCAAGGCTCAAAAGTCAAACCCACCCCCATAGACAGCACAAGGAACAAGAAACTAAGGGTAATGCTGCTAAATGCCAGAAGTCTTAACCTCAAGATGCACGCACTCGAAGCTCTCCTCAGTATGGAGAACATCGATATCTGTGCAGTGACAGAAACCTGGTTCAAGGCTCCAGAGAGCACCCCAGCACTACCAGGCTATACCTCATATCATGCTTTTAAGCCTCAAAACCCGGACCGAACCACAAAAGGAGGGGGAGTTTCCATATTTATCAAAGATATCCACACCTCCAGGTTAGTGGCATTGCATGAAGTATCAGAGACCATCCATGTGCAACTAACAGTGGGCAAGACTGCTTTTCAGTTTATAGCATCCTACAGACCACCCTCTCAAAGTCAGGAATCCCACTCGGCTTTCCTGAAAGCATTGGAGAACATGAAGATCTCTCCGAACACCATTATATTGGGCGACTTCAACCACCCAAACATTGACTGGGAGCACTACTCAAGCCCCAGCACCTTAGCCCAAAGGTTCCTGGAAATTATAAACTCAAATGCTATGGAACAACTAGTCACGACTCCCACAAGAGGGGACAACATACTAGACCTGATCATTACCAACATGGGGACTCTATGCTCCACACCAGAAGTATATCCCTCATTGGTAAGATCAGACCATAAATTAATTTCACTGGATGTCCACATCCCGACCCCACCCCAGCCCAGAAAACCACAGTGAAAAACTTCTCAAAAGCAAACTTCTCACTTCTCAAAACTGAAGTGGAATCCTTCAAGGCCCCAGGGCCATTGGAAACTATGGCCCAAACTGCAGAATCCTATATAAACGCATTCTACGGACATCTCCAGGAATGCATGGATCATGCTATCCCAAACAAAACCAAGACCCAATCATCCAAAGGCAGGCGTCCAGTCTGGTGGACCCCTGCCATAAATAAACTGTACAACAGAAGGAGGAAGCTACTACATGATAGAGCAAAATCCCTAATAGGGAAGGCATCTCTGAACAGTACTAGAAAAAAATTTGATCCCTCATAAAATCCTCCAAGGCCAGCTTAGAGAGAAAAAATGTACAGGACACCAAAGACAATCATAAGGCTTTTTTCAGTTATGTTAGAAACCTGGGATGCAACTCCCAGACTTGTTCTGAGTTGATTATAAATGACAAAAAACACACTGAACCCACAGACATCGCCAATATCCTGGCAGACAGGTTCAGTGCAAACTTCTCCACCCCCTCCCCCGCAAAAGAGCAAGTATCTATCCCAGCAGAGGGCTGCCTCCCAAACATCTCTGATGCTCAGGTGAAGGCTGCCCTCTCCAAAGCAAAAAACACTGCTTCCATGGGACCAGATGGCATCCCAGGTTGCATCATACATGAACTCCAAGAGGAACTAATCCCTCAAATAAAACAGCTATACAATCTCAGCCTCACTACAGGATATGTGCCCACAGAATGGCGTACAGCAACAGTGGTCCCACTCCACAAAGGTGGAGCCTCTACGGACCCTGGAAACTATCACCCCATAAGCCTGACTAGCTTAGTCTGCAAGGCTATGGAGAGGATCATCATGGAGCTCATAAACAAAGACATTGGGGACCTACAGACACTGGATCTTACCCAGTTCAGCTTTGTCAAGGGCAGATCCTGCCTTTTGAACCTGGTTGACTTCTTTGAAACAGTCACTAAAGCCATAGATGAAGGGAAGGTAGTCCCCACAGCCTATCTGGACCTTGCAAAGGCATTTGACACAATACCCCACTCGGGCATCATAGATAAGCTATCCAGCTTAAATATAAACCCCTATGTCACAAGATGGGTCGCAAACTGGCTCAAAGACAGAACCCACAGAGTGAGAGTTGCTGGAGCCATGTCAGACTCAAAACTGGTCACAAGTGGTGTCCCACAGGGTTCTGTCCTGGGACCACTCTTGTTCGGTATATACTTTTCCACGGTACAGGCAAATGTGGGAGGACTATGGCTCACCAAGTTCGCAGACGACTGCAAACTGGGCGCCATAATCAACTCTCCAGCTGACACAAACATCCTTCAAAAAGGTCTCACAGAGACAGATAACTGGTGCCAGTGCCATGGTTTGAAGCTAAATGCCAAAAAATGTATAGTCATACCCTTTGGCAAAAACAATGTGCCCACAAATTACCACATAGGCGGAAACCCGTTAAGTACAGAGAAAGTTATTAGGGACCTGTGGACCCAAGTTGATAGCAATCTCTCCTTTGAAAATCACATTGCCAAAATGGTTAGATAGACCTTCTACATAGCCCACCTCATCACGAAGGGTTTCACATCTAGATCAAGAGAGGTAATCGTGCCCCTTTATTCATCCCTCATCAGGCCCATCATAGAATACAATGCCCCTTTTGGGATGTACCTTACCCGACACCTGCAGCAATTAGAAAGACCCCAAAAGTATCTCACTAAGAGGATCAAGGGTTTCAAACAGATGCCATATGCTGCTCGGTTAAAAAAACTCCAGCTCTACTCAGTTGTATACTGCCTACTTCGAGGCGATCTATGCCTGACATACAAAGCTATGTCAAATCCAGAATTAATGGACATGCTCCACCTCAGTAAATCAAAATCCCTTAGAGCCACACGCTCGAGGGACTTGAACCTCAGCACAGAAATAAATAGAACTTGCTGGAGGGACAGGTTCATAACCCAGAGGCTCCCTTCGCTCTGGAATAGAATTCCAGTTCATGTGAGGCAAAGCACCTCACTGAATCTCTTCAAGAAGAATCTCAATAGGTGGATGGGGGATCGTAGGTTTGTCCCAAGAATTACTCCCGTGTCACTATTAGACAGAGGCACAGTAAACTAAACCTTAAAAAGGGCACAGTATACTCAAATCAAGGGGTGGCGTAATCGGGCTATGCTTATAATTGCCTCAGGGCAGATAGCCTAGTATGAACCTATGAACCTATGAACGTTGAAAATATGAAAACTGTATGCAACATGTGGCATGGCAGCAGAAGAACAGAACACAGACTGGAGGCCCATTGAAAGGATCACAGACATGAAGTGTTGAGATGACGTATAGTAGAGAGAACTGCAATGGCAGGTTAACAGAAGAAACTTTTAGAAAGGATATGGTCAAGGATGTTTTACAGACATACACATATGATATGAGGTATAAAAGCTTTTTTTCAGTGTAATGCACCTTTAGACTGTATTAAGAAATAACCAAAATGTTTAGGAAACCAGTGTCTGAGATCAGAAATGTGGGCAGGAAGTTAAGTATGTATGCTGAGGAAGCACACAGAAGTACTAATACACAAAATGGCAAAAACATATTTGTGGTGGAAGAGGAAAAAGTATGTAGTTCTGTTGGAGTTCATCCGTCCTCATTTTCTTCTTTGTATGTGGTTTTCCTGAAAGCCCACCCTTCCTATGATGACAGAGCAAAATTCAAACAGTGAGACAAGCATATCAAGGTTATCTTCATCTGTCATCTAGTCAGCAACATTGAACTAAGAATGCAGGACATCGGCAGAAGGGTATATAGCACCCTAGCATAGCATCACACAAGGGTAGCACTCTAAAAACCTCATCTCTTTTAAACATCAGATATATTAGTCAGACATCTTGCAGCCTGCAAAATAAAAGCTGCACATTATGCCCATATTTATAGGGGCCACATTCCTCACTACAATCATGCTACACAATAGCTGGGAAAATTGATTGATGGTTATGATGAAATTGACAAATGTATTATACTAATGATTTTTTATTGTAATTTCTGTCTACTAATCTATATATCTGTATCTATATCTACATATACATATACATATACGTATATAGATAAATAGAGATATGTGTAGAGATAGATGCAAAATACACAGAACAGTAAATAACACTAGCTAAATAGAATTAAAAGTACTAATTATGAAAAGAAATACCAGTTGCACTGAATGAATGTTCTGCCTGAACTGTCAGTTTCCATGAAAAATCCAGTCTTTTCCAATACTCAGACAGCCCGAATTTAAGATTTGTCAGAATATTTCCAAGAAAATGGAAAGCTGCTGATACTGACAGTAGCCTTAATTTCCTGGTCCTATTCTGCTTGTGTTTAAACATCAGTCCTGGCTGAGTCCGCAGAAGGAGGAATTGCAGCATGTTCTGTAAACTTTAAGTAGGCCTTGTTTGTTACAGGGAGTATCATTAGCAGAAAATTGTATAGAATGGTGGCAAACAACATACAATGGATAATCTCTGACCACTAGCACAATGAAATGTAATGTAAATATACAGGGCCGGATTCACGACGGCTTGCACGGAGTCTAAGAGTAGGAGTAAGAGTAAGAATCCATGCAGCCATCATGTCCGATAAGCGATCCAGGAACATCCTGTAGGGGCGTGTAAGAGAGCTCCTAAAACGGCTCTTACACGGACAGGGTGGGATATGCAAATCACCTCAATTGCAGGCGAAAGTCATGCCAATGAGGTAGATCTGTGATTCAGGAAACCCAAACCTGTCCGAGTAAGAGCAGTGTTATTTGCAGAAATGTACTCAGTTGACAACTGAGTACCATTCTGCAAATAACAAAACGGAGCCGTGACAGCTCCAAATAAAGGTTGCATCCAGTGCAGGAAGCATGCCAATGGCCAAATATACGGCCATTGGAAATGTTCCCTGATGCAAAATTAAAATAATTTTTTTTTTTTTTTCGCAGATTTCCGATGTTTAAGTGTAGCGCAGTGCCGGGCAAACGGGCTGTGCTCTAAAACACAGAATACTACAAATTAAAACCAAACCCACAAATGCAGATTTTATTGAAAGTGGTAATGTACAATGCAAGGGAATGGCAGGCTGAAGACAACATGGCCACCGAGTAGAGGTTACAAAGGGGGGAAGCTCAGTCTAAGACATGTAACCAAGCATTAGTAGGCAATCCTATGTAAATGAGTGTTAGGATAGTGAATCACTAGTTTACATAGCAAATGAGCACAGTCAGTGGAGTGTAGGAGTAGGATATGGGGCGTAACAGAGTAGAAGATAGGTGACATAATGAGGGGGTATGTATGAAAGAAGTGAAGCTCATTGGAGCAGAGTGGCATGTGTCCGCTGTCATTTAGACATCATGGAAAGAGGTTTGTCAACAGGTAGGCTAGGGAAAGCCAAGAAATGGAAGGTGTATGCTGTGGATAACACCAACGTTTCTTGCTGAGCAGGTATGCGCATGTGTGCGCGCCTGTAAACCCGAGTAAGACAGAGTGCGCGGTGTAAGCATGAGTGCGCGCGTTTAAGCCGGAGTAAGCATGTATAAGGCTGTTTAAAGAGTTGTAAGCGTGTTTGCACTGGTGTGCATGCGTTTTAACCTGAATAAGCAAGTTTTAGTCCATGTAAGCATGTGTGCGCACGTGTTAGCAGCTGTGTGCGTGTTTGCTCTTGTGTGCGCGGCACTCTCCCCTGAGGAAACAGAAAGGAAAAAGGAAGCACAACAAATAGTAGGAGGCTACCAGGGAGTACTAGCAGAGCTAGCAGGTGAAAACAATCAGAATCAGGCAATTACACAGGCAGTACACTAGCCCAGCACAGCCTAGCACTTAAAACTCTGCCAACAACAGTCCATTATGTTTCTTACAACAGACACTGCAGTAAGCTAATAGAAGTGAAAACTGAAAAAGCTTTACTGAGACAAAGAAATGTTAGGGGCTGCCATTGCTGTTATAAGGCAACATTTGCAACATGCTGAGGGTGGTGACAATGGAAATGCTGCTGGACAACCCACAGTGAGGAGACGGAGAAGAGTGTACAGGCCCAGGGTAACCTACCAGGGGCTACATGAGCTGGAGAGAGTGCAGCACTATAGAGTGGACAGAGACCTCCTGCAGCAAATTGTTGAGCTGTGCAGGCCACGCCTCACACACAGAACCAACAGAGGGGAACCCATCCCAGTGGAAACCAAGGTATGTGTTGGCCTAAGAATACTAGCAACAGGTACCTTCCAGAGACCAACTGGTGATTTGATGGGGATATCACAGGCATCAGCATCCAGAGTACTACACCAGTTCCTGGATGCCATGTCAGCACATGTCGGTGATCATGTATATTTCCCCAATTCCCGTGAGGTATTGGCCAGTAATATGCATCTCTTTCAGCAAATAGTGGAATACTCTGAGGTAGTGGGTGCAATAGACTGCACGCACATATGCATCAAAGCACAAGCTGGCAAGCGGAGTAGGGTCTACTTCAACTGCAAGGGCTTCCCCTCCATCAACTGCCAGGTCGTGTGTGATGCCCAGAGCATAATACTGAATGTGTGTGCAGGCTGCCCTGGAAGCTACCATGATTCCCATATCTGGCATCTGAAGCAGCTGTACCAGAAATTTGCCAATGGGGACATCCCACATGGTCAACTAGTGAGGGATGCTGGCTATGCACTGGAGTTGTGGCTGATGACACCCATCAGAAACGCACACACACCTGAACAGGAATGCCATAATGAGGCACACGCACAAACACGTAATGTAATAGAGTGTGTGTTTGGGCTGCTCAAGTCACTGTTCCGGTGCGTGGACACATCTGGTGGAGCCTTGCAGTACTCACCAACTACATGTACCCAAATTGTCATGGTATGTGCTATGCTACATAATATGATCCTGCGAAAACAGCTGCAGCAGGACTAGCATAGGCCTGGGCCAAACAGCCCCCCACCATTGCCAAGGCCATCACAAGCAGACCGTGACTCGGAGGAGGAACAACCTGAGCCTGCCCCAGTAGGCAGAAGGAGGCGTGCCCAGTATGCTTTGGCCTTGGCAAAGAGGCAATGCATAGCACATACACTGGCTCAGTAGGAACTCTGGAAATGATACCCCTCTCCGACTTGCACATAAAGTAAAAGGGATGCCTAAGTTGACACTACCTGTTTCCAAACATGTACAGGGAGTGTAGTATGTGCATCTGACATAGGCAGCCCTGTAGCACCACCTAAGGCATGAATGCCATGTGTTAAGCAATAAAAAGCAGTGCTAAACAGCAATTACCACCATGTAGTATATGCAAACAAAATGGCACACACCAGCTAGCACAACTGTGGTCAATGTTGAGTAATATTGGGCAACGTCCAGCAATGTTAGTGAATATTGAGCAATGTCGGACAAGCCTGGTCTAAGTAGGGCATAGCTGAAAAAAATCCAACATGCTCCTATATGCTTAACAGGCCCTTAAGCAGTCTGGTTTGCTCAGTATGAAAATATAAAGCAGTGATGGGCTTCGAACCCAGAATACTGTGCACTATAGCCAAAGTACTGAACCACTAAACCATGACAGTATTGTAGTGGTCCACCTGTATGACAGAATGTTGATAAGTCTATGCAAAGTATTCCATGGAAACCCTGCAGACACAGCATAATCTTTGTTGAGTTATGACACAAAGGTGAGTCCTGCAGTGAGAACAGAACCTGACTTCCAACACACACAGTATAAATGTTAATATTGGTCATGTTCGCACACATCAGCAAATGTAATGGACCTCAGATAACAACATACTGAAGGGTCACACTGGGCATGCTCACACACTTGAATAAATGCGACAGGCAACAAAACATGGACTGGTAAAACTGGGCATGCTCACACACTTTGGCCATGTCTGAGTACAGCAGTTGGCCATGCATATCTGGCAGTTGCATATGTTAACCCAAGAACCTGTCACTATACAGCAAACTGCCCTGTGCACACAGTTATATGACAACAGACACATCTATAATATAGTGGAACCCTGTCATAATCAAATATGTTCTGCAGATACCGAAGTTTTTCATGGAAACTGGTAAAGCAAAGATGATAAAGACCTGCAAACAGTATCAGCAATAAACATTGTGCATCATGAACATTAGCATAGGTTCAGAGGTCGATACTAGGCTATCTGCCCTAGGGCATGTACAAGCCTAGCCAGAGTGTGTTTGGCATTCGCAACCCTGTCAGATTACTACACTGTGTGTATGAATAGTAGATCACACAAGATAGCCCATGTACGTTTAGGCTAGTGTGCCTCTGTCTAGCAGGGACACAGAAGATATTCCAGGGGTAAATATACAATCACCCATACAGTCATCAAGATGTCTCCAGTAGGTGGTCAGTGGGTGGCTCTGCCTATGTGAAACTGGGATTACATTCTGTAGTGAGTGGAGCCACAGGGATAAGAATCTGTCCCTCCACAATGTCCTATTAACATCTGTGCTGAAGTATACGTCCCTGGAGGGTGTAGCTCCAAGGGAGTTGGATATGCTGAGGTGGAGCATGTCCAGTGATTCTGGTTTGGGTATATCTGTAAACAACAGGCAAACATCATATCTGAGTAGGTGGTAAGTGACTGAATAGAGCTGGAGTTACTGCATCTGAACTATGCAGGGCATCTGTGTGAGTCCCTAGATATGCTTGGTGAGGACCTTCCATGGCCAGTACAGTTGCTGCAGGTGTCAGGTAAGGTACACCCCAAATGTGGCATTGTAACCAAGCATGGATGTGATGAGTATAGGGGCACAATGACCTCACTCAATCTAGATGTGAAACCATATGGGATAAGGTGGCCCACATAGAAGGTGTGTCCAACCACTTTGGCAATGTGAATGATAAAGGCAACAATACAAACAAGTCATGTCCAAAAACCCCTAACAACTCCTACCATATGTAATGGAGTACTACCTATGTGGTAATGTGTGGGCATGTTGTTACTCCCAAAGGGGATGACTATGCAACTAATGGCATTTAGCTGTAGGCCATGGCTCAGGTACCAGTCATCCATCTCTGTGAGACCCTGATTGAGTATGCATGTGGCAGCTGGAGAGTTGATCATGGCACCAACTTTGCAGTCAAGTGCAAACATGTTCAGCAATATTCCCCCTGTGGTAGCCTGTACATAAGACAAATATATACTGAACAAGAGAGATCCCAGGACCAAGCCGTGTGGGATGCCATGTGTAACTGGTGTATAGTCAGACATGGCACCTGCAATTCTGACCATGTGGGTGCTATCCCTGATCTAGGTATCAATCCATTGTGTGAGACATGTGTCCATATTGACGCTGGTGAGCCTATGCATAATGGGCCAGTGGGTTATTGTGTTGAAGGGTTTTACAAGGTTCAGGTAGGCTGTGTGGACAGCCGTCCCTATGTTGATGGACCTGTTAGCCATTTAAAGAATACAAACAGGTTCAAGAGGCAAGATCTGTCCACAACAATGCTGAAATGTGTAAGACACAGTGTCTGTAGGTTCAAGATGTCTATGTGTAGGAGTCCTATGACAATATGCTCCATAGCTTTGCAGAACAGGCTACATAGGCTTATAGGGCAATATTGTCTGTGGTCTGTTGTGGCACCAACTCTGTGGAGTGGGACCACTGTCGCAGTACGCCATTCCTTGGGTACATATCCTGTGGCAACTCCAATATTGAACAGTGATGTAATATAAGGGTTGCGTTTGTCACGATGCTCGTGTATGATGCAAGCTGGGTCACCATCTGGTCACATTGATACTGTGATGTATGCTGTGGGGAGGGCAGCACTCACCTGTTACTGTGTGATGTCAGGGAGGTTGTACTCTGTTGGGATGGATAGTTGCTCCTTGGGGGGATGGGTGGGAGACATCTGCACTGAAACTGTTTGCCAGGATGTAGGCAATGCCAGTGGGTTCAGGGTAGGTTTAGTCAGTATGCGGTAACTCACAGCACATCAGTGAGTGTCCACCCAGGTTCCTGACATAACTGAAGAAGGACGTGCGATAGTCCTACGTGTCAGTTGCAATTGTCTGGTAGAAGCGGCCCTTAGAAAAGTCCATGAGTGATTGTAGCTGTCTGCTAGTACAGATCACAGATGCCTTCCCAGTCTGGGATTGTGCTCTATCATGTAGTAGTGTCCTCCTGACATTGTACAGCTTATTAATGGCTGGGGTCTACCAGACAGGTCCCCTGCCATTGTAGTTGTGGGTCCTGTTGTTATTTGGGAAAGCACAATCCATGCAGTCCACTAGGTGTCCATAGAATGTGTATGTAAATGATGCAGCAGTGTGAGCCATATATGCCACTGTCTCAGAATATCTGAAGGATACCACCCTGCTTTGGTGAAGTGAGATGTTGGCTCATGAGAAGTTCACCAAGATTACCCAGGATGGGTGTGTGGAGGGTATATGTATGTCCTTTGAGATACATGTATGTTCTGACCTTACCAATGAGCGGTATATCACTTGGTGTGGAACATAGAGTCCCCATGTTGGTGATGAGCAGGTCCAATATCTATTCCCCCTTGTGGCTGTGCTGACTGGATCTGCCAAAGCATATGAGTCCACAAACAGTAGTGATTGTTGGGTGAGGTTGTCGGGGCTTGAGTAGTATCCCCAGTCAATATTTGTATATATGAAGTCACACAATATAATGGTGTTTGTGGAGACCTTCATATTCTCCATAATTCCCATGAAAGCCAAGTGCGGTTCCTGAGTTGGGGAGAGTGTTCTGTAGCAGGCAACAAACTGAAAGGCAGTATTGCACAATGGTAGTTGTATATGTATGGTCTATGATGCTTTGTGCAGTGCCACTAACCTGGAGGTGTGTGTATCTGTGATGTATAAGGATACTCCCCCTAGTTGTGTTGTCTGTTCCAAGTCTTGTTGTCAGACAGTATGGTATGAAACATAACCTGGTAGTGCTGGTGTGCATAAGCGAGCCTGAACCAGGTGTCTGTCAGTGCACAGATATTGCTCTCCTCCATACTGAGGAGAGTCCTGAGTGGCCACAATATGAGGTTAACACAACTGTTGTTGAGCAGCATTACCCTTAGTTTCATTTAACCTGTAACATCTATGGAGGTGGGTTTGTCTTCTGAGCCCTGCTTAAAAAAGTCACTATGGTGGTAGCAAGAGCCTTAGCCAGCATACCAAAGTCCAAGGGTGACAGGTGGAAGCTGTCCATAGTGAAGCTACGTGGCATGTTGAGCATGTCACCATATGCTGACAGACACTGTATCTCTTATGAATGAAACAAATTTGTTAGCCAACTGTTAAATGTGATATGTGTATCCGTGTACTGTGACATCATAATTAGTGGGTGTAAGATGCTAGACAAGGTCAGGGTCATACTGGCCTGGGCTACATGATCAGAGTGTACCTCCATGTATCATGTCATGTGATCCAGGGAGTAACGTCTGAGGTTACACACACCAGCATGGACAATGGTGGTGCCAGTCTTGTACTTGCTTTGGAGTGACCTGACTGCCTGTGTTATGCGGCAGATCCTGGCACCCAACAGACAGCCCAAAGTGACTATTGCCTTGTCAGGGCTGGTGAGTGGTACGTCAGTGTGTCTGAACATGTGTCGCCTATTACAAGTGTATTAGGTGTGTTGTATAGCCCGAAGGGCAGTGACTGTGTGGCACACTGACATTATGAACTTTGTGATATGTGGGTATTGTACTGGAGTAGCAGGTGTGTGTGTGTGTGTGTGTGTGTGTGTGTCTGCTTTGGAGGTCTCTGCTCCTTAGGTAGAGTACATTTACAGCATCTGAGTATGTCTATGTGTGCTAATGTAGTTTGAGTGCTGTTGCTAGAGGATATGTGAGACTGATATGTGGTGTGTGTGGTTACCTTCACCACCTGATAGACTGTGCCAGTCATGGGTCGAGAGAGTTCAGCTCCCTGTATGTCTATATAGGTGCATCTCACACATATATCTGAGTTTGTCCAGAGGAGGAGAGGGTTGTCTGTGTACATGAAGCAGATGTGACATTGTGTCAATATCACAATATCCACCAGCTGGACTAAAGAGTACACACAAAACCGACCCCTGGACATACCAGGATATTATCATGACATACTCTGTAGCCTGATCACAAAGGATCAGTAGGTTGTTAAGTGTGTAAAAGAGTATAACAGGGATTAGTGCTCATGTTCGTTAGTGTTTTGTAAAGAGGAGCTGCGAAGGACTCCAGACTGAATCATGACACCTCCTTCAGCTATGTCATAAATATCAATGTACACCCATATATGTCCTGAGTCAGGGCCAACTGTACTTGAGTGTCAATGCTGACATCATGACAGACAGGCCCATATGTACATGCCCATCCCCCACTGACAATAGTCCACATCATCATACCAGGAGATATCACATGTAGAATGGATGAGCAGCTACCCCCACTGCCAAAAGCATGGCAGCAGGTGGAATACATTGATTCCCAATATGTGTCATGCACAAACTACAGAATAAATAGATCATGCACCTGAACAGTCAGCTGAGCTACACCCCCCTACACAGGATGTGGAACCGTTGACTGTGTCACAGCTACATATGGCACTCCCCACAAGTGTTGCTGCACAACACACCATGGGAAGCCAAGTCCAGTACGCCTATGAGGTCTGATCTGCAAGGTCATGGAGTCCATCATGGTTGCAGTCATAAACAGAGCCATTGGAAGCTGACACACACAAAACCCTACCAACTGTGGTATGTTCATGTGTGGATCATGGTTCCCAAACATGCTAGACTGTTTGCAAGGCAGCCACCCAGGACATACATCAATGAACACATCTACACATGTGTCACATAGACTTTGAATAGCCCTTTATCAACATCCCAGACACATGTAGTATCCACAAAACCAAGAAGCTGTGCATAAATATGTGTTGACATATGACAGAATGTCAATGTGACCACAGATAGATCACACAAGGTAAGGATTCTGAGGTCATGTTCAAGCTGTTGACACCTGCTGACCCACATGTACCATACCTGGAATGGCATAAAACAAGGTGTACACACATCACCATGTCCAGTCTGATGATGTCACCATCCTATAAATACAGCAGGAGAAGGGAAACCAGCCAGTAAAGCAAATAGCGTGCCATGTTAATGTGTCTCTTTCCAGTATTATAACATGGTTAGGTAGGGGTTTGAATCCTGCAAACTGTGTGTGTGTGTGTGTGTGTGTGTGTGTGTGTGTGTGTGTGTGTGTGTATGCATATGTGCAATTGTCTTTGAAAGGAGTGCCCTTTTTTGGACACTGTGAAAACGCATTAAAGAGGTACATTCCTCTTTGGAAAGTCTGATGATGTCACCATCCTACAAATACTGCAGGAGAAGGGAAACCAGCCAGTAAAGCAAATAGTGCACCATGTTAATGTATCTTTCTCTCTCTAGTATCATAACATAGTTAGGTAGGGGTTTGAATCCTGCAAATGCTGACTGTGTGTGTGTCACTGTTGGTCAATGTGGTGTGGGTTTTGCTTTTACTATGTTATGACATAGTATGATGACAACAGTAAGTGCATTGCAGACATCAGGTATCTGCGTGGCAAATATATATGTGTACATGTCCCCTCAATCAGTACATAGGTGTGAAGCCTGCATACTACATGAATACATTTGTTTCCATTGACAGGTTGTGCCGCTGCTTCTCAGATCGTAGGTCACATATGTATGTATGTGACACGGCCGTCCACTGTCATGTTCTGTGGCCAAGGTCATCTGTGGCACACACACCCATGACAGTTACTTATAAGAGTAGTGTGAGTGAGGGTATATGCCTGGGGTATATGTCAGACATGGTCATACACAACAAAGTCTGCCAAGAATGGACAGTCTTTATAGGTGTATGACTGCCTTGTGGATATGCATTCAGGCCTCTAATGTCTTATGTGATACACCTTGGGACTCCACAATACCTATGGATATGTGGATACCAAGGGACACATGACATAACATGGGTCTGTATGTACACAATGGTACCCAACATACATGTTGAGGGCTACCACCTATGTGGTACTGATGGGATAGTATGTTTAGTACATGAGGATGACTATGCCAATAGTTGGCTTACTGCTATACAGCATGTATCACACAACAGGTATATGTCTGTATGATACCCTTGTGTAGGATATGAGTCCCATCCAGGGAATGCATTGTAGGCCAATCCATGCATTCCCAGATTTGGATGGACACATCCCTAGTGTGTCTGCATGTTCCTAAGGGTGCTATATGACACACAGAGGTGGTCACAGTAATGGGTGGCGGTCATCACCACTGGTTAGTGTTATAGTGTAGCACCGGATGGATCCAATTGATACTAGGTTCCCTACTACTGTGTGTCATTTGTCAGGACATCATCCAATGATTGCTTATAGTCATGCTGTTGAGGGTGTGTATGCTACCAGACCACAAATCATTGACTGATATTAACGGTATCAACCGCAGCATTGTGTCAACCCATGTCATACACACGTCTACCCATGTTAGTACATAACTGTAGTCGAATGCATACTGGCCATTGAAAGATGCAATGAGATGTTAACAATGTGTACGACAGGGTATGCCTCACATCCCATATGTCCACTATGCACGTACATCTAGACAGTGCGCATCCACCATGTTCACAGATGTACACTTGCTAATCTGTACTGCACACATCACACACGTACTGCCCACTCACTAACACATGCTGGCAACACATCACACATCAGCCAAGTGGCACATTAGTAGATAATACATACTAAGACCTAACAGTGGTGTAAACAATGCTACATTGACAATCAGAGCCTTGATGCATAATGTCTGCTCAGATATACCTACAAGGATGTAGTTACACTTCCTTGTTGACAATTTGCTATTATTGCTACACTGCTATAGTGTCACCCTGTGCATCAGCACCATGTTAGCCTGTCCCTCCGTCGATAATGTAGATGACAGGAGGCAGCACAGGTATCATCATATAAACAGGGCATTTTGTTATTTGCCAGAGCCTGACATTGACCCATCCAATCGACATGTCTGTGTGTGGGTGAGGGACAACAGTACAACATGGGCCAATGTTGATGTAATGTGTGTGTATGTGTGAGCCCTAGTTGCTTGCTTAATGTGTGTGTGTCTACATGCACACAGCTCAACCTTGTGGCTGCCATATACGGTTGTTTGTGGGACAGCCACAGACTGTACTTGCTTGGCTGTACAGATCACTGTCTCTGGCCACGGACTCAGTACCTGTGCCTAGCAGGGGTGCTACGGACAGTATCGGGTACCAGCCCTGACTGGGTACTGTCATCAGAGGCAGAGGTATGATGACTGGACCCATGTCCCTGCTGAGACTGGCCAGAGCCATGTGCACTTGGTCTACTGGGACGGACAATGGACAGGCCATCCCCAGCATTGCTGGGGCTGGTACTGCCACTACAGGAGTGGCTGTGAACTGTGGGCCATCCGTGACCACTGCCAGCTGTTGCTGTTGCTGGCATGAATCCATGTTGATGTCGTAACCATCCCGCACGGTCCTGGCTCAAGGAAGACATGTTGTGGAGGGTATCTATTGTCTCCTCCCAATGTCTTTCAATGACCTCGGTATACAACCGGATGACACCGGCAATGTCACGGATGCTGTCACTGATAGCGCTGTAATGTGCCCTCTGCGCCCTAAGTCCCTGCCTGGTGTACCATTCCATATGTGCCTGAGCCTGCATTACAGCCTGGAACATAGTGGTCATCGTAAGACCTGTGAGGGCATGCCTGCCAGGGACAATACATCCAGTGGTGCAACCCCGAGAACCTCTAGACCTCCACCTATGTGGGACCGTTCCGGGTCTATGGCTATGGCTGCTGTCAGTGGATGCAAGTGCCATGGGTACCACACTCTCCTGGTCAATGCCAACTGTATACTGTCCCTCCCCTATGGCCATTCATGGTGAGGGATGTAATGGCAGTATGAGTGTGTGCATAGATGGGGTTGAACGCTGCGTACTGTCGATTGGTGGACCAATGACAGACCCTGTCAAATCTCCCTGTGCCAAAATACATGTGTCATCATAACCACTTTCCGTGGCAGTGGCTTCAGGTTACCTGCTGCTTTCGCCAACCCCTACCTCAGCACCTGTGAGGAAGACAGGAAACACACGTTACGGTCTACGCATGCACACATGAACACATGCACATATGAACACATGCATACATGCACACATGCACAGAGGAACACAGGAACACATGCACACAGGAACACATGCACACTCCTCACTACAGCAGATATACACACACACAGCAGAAATCCAAATAATACTCAATACTGGCTGAAGGTGGGTGACAGTATCACAAGGCAAACAGTCATGTCACATGTGTCAGCATTCAGATTAAGTGTTGATCAAGTCCATGCAGTTTGAATGTAGACAGCCATAGTTACAGTGTACATGGCTGTGGTGCATGTGTGTACATGTTCAGTGATTGCCTACACCCTGGAATACAATGTGTACAAGGACACGACATTTCTGTGCAAGTATTATAAGCTCTGCAATGTCCTGTGCACAATCACACACAGGTATACATACCATGGCTGCATGTGTTATCTGTGTATCACATGGATTTCCACATCTGATTGCAGTATCTGTGTCTGTAGAAGATAATTGTGGACACAGGTGTAGCATATGCAAGCGATGTACACACACGGGATGAGTGTTGCATGTATACATGATGGGATACCAATCATGGACATGGCCATTGTAACAGTATGGGGTGTAGTACCATTAGCCATCATCATCATCATGCATCATGTGGTCACTCAAGACCACTAAAGTGTGCTAGGCCACCACCTAGCATGCTGTACCTGAACCGCAGTACCGTGGCTAAGTTCACAATTACACAGCCACATTGCACAAGGCTGTGTGAGTTGCCCAATAGGGAGCATTGCCTAACATGACTGTGTTATGTGTTGAGGAGTGTTGCACAGCCCCATGCTAGGCCCCTACCCCTCAGGTATATTATGTGTGGTGTGTGGATGACATGTGGGATACTGAAGTGTGACCTGGCAGCGGGTGTTTGGTTACAGTATGTGTAGAATGTTGAGGTGTACTGCGTATGACAAATGTGTTATGTTGTGTACATGTGTGTCAACTATGCCAATCCAATGTGCAGTACAGTGTTGCCACATTTGTGTCTGATGCTCTGTGCATTGCATGTGATTGAGGCAGCTACTGACTTTACTGAGATGTTTCACGTCTCACAGCAAACATGCACAGCATGCATTATGCGTAGGTGTGTTATGTGTACATGGCCTACACCTCACCTATGACATGCACAGTTCAATACCAAGTTTCAAGTGTTAACACACTCACCAGCATGTATCGTCTGCCCTGCTGTCACACCAGAGGGACCTGCAAGAATATGACAGAGTTTGTCAGTGGCCACAACTGTGGCATTGCTACTGTGAGTGTGCTAACCTACAGTAACACAACAGGCATAGGTGTACAGATACTATTCAAATTATCAGTATTGCACACAATAGGCAGCACAACTGCTAAACACAGTACACATCTCACATATGCATAATCTAACAATACAGGTAACATTAGTCTACAGTTAGGGCATGTT
>NC_056731.1:1291607044-1291622044 GCF_019279795.1 Protopterus annectens | reverse complement strand
TGCCCTTTTTAAGGTTTAGTTTACTGTGCCTCTGTCTAATAGTGACACGGGAGTAATCCCTGGGACAAACCTATGATCCCCCATCCACCTATCGAGATTCTTCTTGAAGAGATTCAGTGAGGTGCTCTGCCTCACATGAACTGGAATTCTATTCCAGAGCGAAGGGTGCCTCTGGGTTATGAACCTGTCCCTCCAGCAAGTTCTATTTATTTTCACGTCCCTTGAGCATGTGGCTCTAAGGTATTTAGATTTACTGAGGTGGAGCAGGTCCATTAATTCTGGATTTGACATAGCTTTGTATGTCAGGCATAGATCGCCTCAAAGTAGGCGGTATGCAACTGAGTAGAGCTGGAGTTTTTTTAACCAAGCAGCATATGGCATCTGTTTGAGACCCTTGATCCTCTTGGTGAGATACTTTTGGGGTCTTTCTAATTGCTGCAGGTGTCGGATAAGGTACATCCCAAAAGGGGCATTGTATTCTATGATGGGCCTGATGAAGGATGAATAAAGGGGCATGATTACCTCTCTTGATCTAGATGTGAAACCCTTCGTGATGAGGTGGGCTATGTAGAACGTCTTTCTAACCACTTTGGCAATGTGGTTTTCAAAGGAGAGATTGCTATCAACTCGGGTCCCTAATAACTTTCTCTGTACTTAATGGGTTTCCGCCTATGTGGTAATTTGTGGGCACATTGTTTTTGCCAAAGGGTATGACTATACATTTTTTGGCATTTAGCTTTAAACCATGGCGCTGGCACCAGTTATCAGCCTCTGTGAGACCTTTTTGAAGGATGTTTGTGTCAGCTGGAGAGTTGATTATGGCACCCAGTTTGCAGTCGTCTGCAAACTTGGTGAGCCATAGCCCTCCCACCTTTGCCTGTACCTCGGAAAAGTATATACCGTACAAGAGTGGTCCCAGGACAGAACCCTGTGGTACGCCACTTGTGACCGGTTTCGAGTCTGACATGGCTCCAGCAACTCTCACTCTGTGGGTTCTGTCTTTGAGCCAGTTTGCGACACATCATGTGACATAGGGGTTTATATTTAAGCTGGATAGCTTATCTATGATGTCCAAGTGGGGTATTGTGTCAAATGCCTTTGCAAGGTCCAGATAGGCTGTGTGGACTACCTTTCCTTCATCTATGGCTTTGTTGACTTTTTCGAAGAAGTCAACCAGGTTCAAAGGGCAGGATCTGCCCTTGACAAAGCTGAACTGGGTAGGATCTAGTGTCTGTAGGTCCCCAATGTCTTTGTTTATGAGCTCCATGATGATCCTCTCCATAGCCTTGCAGACTAAGCTAGTCAGGCTTATGGGGCGATAGTTTCCAGGGTCTGTAGAGGCTCCATCTTTGTGGAGTGGGACCACTGTTGCTGTACGCCATTCTGTGGGCACATATCCTGTAGTGAGGCTGAGATTGTATAGCTGTTTTATTTGAGGGATTAGTTCCTCTTGGAGTTCATGTAGGACACAACCTGGGACGCCATCTGGTCCCATGGTAACAGTGTTTTTTGCATTGGAGAGGGCAGCCTTCACCTGAGCATCAGTAATGTTTGGGAGGCAGCCCTCTGCCAGGATAGATACTTGCTCTTTTGGCGGGGAGGGGGGGGGGAGTTTGCACTGAACCTGTCTGTCAGGATATTGGCAATGTCTGTGGGTTCAGTGTATTCTTTGTCATTTAGAATCAACTCAGAACAAGTCTGGGAGTTGCATACCAGGTTTCTAACATAACTGAAAAAAGCCTTATGATTGTCTTTGGTGTCCTGTGCAATTTTTCTCTTGAAGCTGGCCTTGGAGGATTTTATGAGGGATCGAAATTTTTTGCTAGTACCGATCAGAGATGCCTTCCCTATTAGGGATTTTGCTCTATCATGTAGTAGCTTTCTCCTTCTGTTGTACAGTTTATTTATGGCAGGGCTCCACCAGACTGGATGCTTGCTTTTGGATGATTGGGTCTTGGTTTTGTTTGGATAGCATGATCCATGCATTCCTGGAGATGTCCGTAGAATGCGTTTATATAGGATTCTGCAGTTTGGGCTGTAGTTTCCACTGGCCCTGGGGCCTTGAAGGATTCCACTTAGGTTTTGAGAAGTGAGAAGTTCACTTTTGAGAAGTTTTTCACCATGGTTTTCTGGGCTGGGGGTGGGGTCAGGATGTGGACATCCAGTGAAATTAAATTATGGTCTGATCTTACTAATGAGGGATATACTTCTGGTGTGGAGCATAGAGTCCCCATGTTGTTAATGATCAGGTCTAGTATGTTGTCCCCTCTTGTGGGAGTGGTGACTAGTTGTTCCATAGCATTTGAGTTTATAATTTCCAGGAACCTTTGGGCTAAGGTGCTGGGGCTTGAGTAGTGCTCCCAGTCAATGTTTGGGTAGTTGAAGTCGCCCAATATAATGGTGTTCGGAGAGATCTTCATGTTCTCCAATGTTTTCAGGAAAGCCGAGTGGGATTCCTGACTTTGAGAGGGTGGTCTGTAGGATGCTATAAACTGAAAAGCAGTCCTGCCCACTGTTAGTTGCACATGGATGGTCTCCGATACTTCGTGCAATGCCACTAACCTGGAGGTGTGGATATCCTTTATAAATATGGAAACTCCCCCTCCTTTTGTGGTTCGGTCCGGGTTTTGGGGCCGAAAAGCATGATATGAGGTATAGCCTGGTAGTGCTGGGGTGCTCTCTGGAGCCTTGAACCAGGTTTCTGTCACTGCACAGATATCAATGTTCTCCATACTGAGGAGAGCTTTGAGTGCGTGCATCTTGAGGTTAAGACTTCTGGCGTTTAGCAGCATTACCCTTAGTTTCTTGTTCCTTGTGCTGTCTATGGGGGTGGGTTTCACTTTTGAGCCTTGCCTAAAAAAGGCACTATGAGGCTGGCAAGAGCCTTTTCCAATATCCGAAAGCCCAGTGGTGACAGGTGCAAGCCGTCCCTAGTGAAGCAACATGGCTTGTCAAGCATGTCATCCGAGGCTGACAGACACTGGATCACCTTTGAATGACACCAAAATTTTAGCCAATTGTTAAAATCGATCATTTTATCTTTGTACTGTGGCATCATTCTAGGTGAGGGTAAGATGCTTCTCAAGGTTAGGGTCATACCAGCCTGGGCTAGATGATCAGAGAGCTCCTCTATGTCTCTTTTCATGTAGTCCAGGGAGGTACGTCTCAGGTCATTCACCCCAGCATGTACAATGACTGAGTCATATTTGTATTTGCTTTGGAGTGACCTGACTGCTTGCGTTATGTGGTAGTTCCTAGCACCCGACAAGCAGCTCACTGTGACCTTCTCTTTATTCAGCCTGGTGAGCAGGACGTCAGTGTGTCTGACAATAGAGTCACCTATTACAAGCGTATCAGGTGTGTTATTCAGCCTTAAGGGCTGTGGCTGCTTGGCACACTGACTTTGTGGGTTATGTGTTGTGTGTGTTTTGTTTTGAGGTAGCGTTTGCTTGGATGTCTGCTTTGGAGGTCTCTGTTGGTTAGGTAGATTTTTATTTAGAGCCTCCGAGTATGTTTTTGTGTATTTATGTGTCTGGTTCGCTGATGTGGTGGGACTATGTGATACTGGAATTGTGTTGTGTGAGGTTACCTTCTCCTCCTGACTGGTTACACCAGTTTTGAGATGAGAGAGCTCAGCCTCCAGTTTGTCTAAATAGTTGCATCTCTCACATATATTTGAACCTGTTTGGAGGAGGAGAGGGTTGTTCGTGTACATGAGACAGTTTTAACATTGCCTCAAAATTCCCAGATTCACCAGCTCTGTTGTGTCAGTCAGAAGGTTGGTATATGTCTCATATCTGAAGCTGGGTTGTAGCCAGTGAAATGCATGTTGTACTGAAACCTGACTGTTGCTTCTTCCAGTACACTCTTCTCAGTGTGTAAGTTTACTCACACCTCCTAATGCTAACACTGGATACATGGGAGTATGTACTTTGATTTGGAATTAGGGAATTAACTGGCATACAACAGTAGTTATTGCAATGTATTCCTATGGCTTTCCTATTTTCCATTTACATTCACTCCTTGTAATGCATGTTATATTTCTTGATTGCAATGTATTCTTATGGTTTTCCTGTTTTCCCTTTACATTCACTCCTTGTAATACATGTTATATTTCTTTCAACACCAATTTATTGCATATCTGCTGTGGCTTAGTGGTTCATCATGCAGACTGGTGAGTCCAAGGTGTGGGGTTTGAGACTGACAAGGATATTGTATTTTGCTGCTGAGCAATACAAGGGCCTTGTCATACAGAGTGACTAAGGTACTTTTAAGCAGTTGTAAGCGGGTTTGCAATACTAAGCTAAGCTTAGCTTAGCTCATTTTATGTTAGCAATAGTAAGCTAAGCTTGATGTAGTTTATCATATCTTAGCAATGCTAAGCTAGGCGCACACATGCGCACACTGGTGCAAACCCGCTTACTACTCTTTACAAGTGCTCACTCCCGCTAACCCCTGAACTCATATCTTTGACAGAAAAATAAATGGGGAGATAGGAATGTGGTGATAAAGGGTGCTCAAAGAGGGGAAGACAGTAGGGAAACTAGCTTGGGATGTACACAATTGGTGTGGAGAAGGTCCATAGCTGCCCATTTCTTTGCCAGCAACAGCTGTGCATATGCAATACATTAGGTGGGATATTTGAAACCTTCCAACCCTGAGAGATGGGTGAGGACATTTAAGTATGTTGTTCTACCAATTATGAATATCAGGCACATGCACTGTTTGTGATCTGCTATACTGTCATTAGTACGCTACTCACATCTGAACAGTTTGTGGTTTGTGTTGACATTAACACAGTCTGCTCAAGACGACTGCACATATTTCTGTACTGTGTATGCCTACCTACACCCTTGGTTGTGCCTGACTACACGTGTATATAGTACCTTTGGGTAGGGGTGCAGAACTGCAGTGTGCATTATTTATTATCGTGTGATGTTTATCTTACTGAACATGCAGAGTTGCTGTGTACCTGTAAGTCTATGAAGGCTTGTAGTCTGTCTGAGTAGCTCCCACCTGTGGACATATCCAGATGGTAGACAGAGGTCAGCCTAGTATTCTTTGACTGTGCACCACAGCAGTCTTTTCAGCACCAGAACAATGGCATTGTCACAGGTGGTTGGTAGCAGTTCATGGCTACATCCTTTGCTATTTCTGTGTTGTACTGCTACATAAGGGCATGCTTGTGGGATTCATTCTACAGCTATTTGCAAAGTGTGTAACAGCAGACAAGCTGATATGCCTGCGTGTTTCTGACTCATCCAGGCCTCAGATACTCTCACGTATATATTTGAACAGCCTCAGGGAAAAGTACATATAACTGGGATACACCTGTAATATAGTTCAGACATTTTTCAGTTCAGACTTTGGATGATTCAGAGCATTTCTATTACTACACCTTTTCTGATGTGCAAGCAGTGTCTACACTCACTTATTGACATTTGTTATTAAGTGAGATTCAGCACCTTTGTGCCTACTGTTAGTACATTTCACAGGGAGTCAGAGGGGCACAGCTAACATTTGTTTACAAATCAGGGTCATCACTGTAGAGCAGTCACTGTTGGGAGGTCTGGCCTGTGACCTATGCAAATATGCCAGTGTGTATCCTGCTCTGATACTGTATGGGGTTTGCAAGCTGCTACTGTAACCTTATTCCCTACTAGCATGGCTGATTCTCTTTTCACAGTCATGTCATGCAATTCAACAACACCTGCTGGTTAAGGCCCACAGAACAAGATTTGTGTTATGCCATTCCTATTTTCCCTTTACATTCACTCATGGTAATGCATGATAAATTGCTTTCAGCACTAAATTATTGTAGATCTGCTGTGGTTTAGTGGTAGTTCATGCAGAATGGTGTATCTAAGGTCCCGTGTTCGAGACTGACAAGTGTATTTTTATTTTGCTGCTGAGCAATACAAGGGCCTTGTCATACAGAGTGACTAAGGCACTTTTAAGCAGTTATAAGTGGGTTGGCGCGGGTTTGCATGATGCTTAGCAATGCTTAGCTAAGCGCACACAAGCTCACACTCGTGCACCCCCGCTAAATACTGCTTAAACGTGCTTACTCCTGCTAACGCCCGTGTTAATTTCTTTTAAAGAAAAGAAAATGGGGAGATAGGAAAGTGGTGAAATAGGGGGCACAGAGAGGGACAGACAGTAGGAAAGCAAGCTTGGGATGTGCAGGAAGGGTGTATGGAAGGCCCATAGCTGCCCATTTCTTTAACAGCAACAGCTATGCATATGTTGAAAATTTGGAGTAAGTTTTGAGACCTTCCACCACTGAGACAGGGGTGAGGACAACATAGTTTGTTGCACTGCCAATTAGAATTATCGGTGTACATGTCCTATGGACATGTGTGCAAAATGGGAAGCTATGTATGGGGCGTAATTTTTTTTTGGGTACAGATTGCCCTTTTTTTTTTTCTGGTGAGAGTGGTAAGTGAGGTAGGGGAAATAGGTATATTTGGGGTGGTAGGTTGGGGAGGTAAACAGACAAGACAAACAAGACGCATACAGGGGCGGAATTTGACACATGGGGTGGGTGAACACAACTAAAGGGGAAGGTTGTTTGGAAATCGTAAGCCCATGAGCCCACAGATGGTAACAGTGAAACTGAGATCCCCACCCATGGGCAGTCACCACTGCACCTTCACAGACCCGGGGGTGGCTGTGCTGGGGGCTGAGTAGGATGTCAGGCTCACCCATGAGATGCACCACTCTCGCCTCAAGCAGGCGTAGGGGATCAGCGACTGAACGCTGGATCTCCCTACGCACCACAGCCCGGACCCTTCGAAGGGTGACGGGTGGTCCTTCTCTGCCCATGCTTGCATGGGGGGGATGAGCCCCATCCCCTACAGTGCTTCCACCAGAAGGTGGCACAGGACCAATGGAGGAGAGGAGTCCAGGCTGGGCACCAGAGCCACTGGTTCCAGGTACACTCGTCAACTGAGGAGTGACAGGTGGGTCCGCTGGGACCGGCCTTCCCATACGTTCTGTGATTCGGTGTGTTTCATTACAACATAAACAACAGCATTCCAGACTAGTTGTAACAGCATGCAGTAATATTCCCATTAACCCAACACACCACAGTTCCAACAGTTGAACAGCAAAAATAACACATGCATATATCGAACAACAGTGGTTATTCCAACCGCATGCAGGGATGATTGGTAGCAACAGGCCACCATGAACGTGGTGTTTGAACAGGGCACATGCATCAACATGAGTGCAAATATTTATGGAACAATAGGACATATATCCCGACAAATATTTAAGATTATACATACCCATTGCATGGTTTATGCACAAACTGTAGGGTGTAGAAAAAACCTCCATTAACATCTTATAAACACCTTTAATCTACACTACATTCCTAGTGACTGCAGGTGTATATTCCCTACATGTATTATTACACTTGCCACCATGCATTAGGTTGTGTAGTGGGTTTGGCTAGTTCAATCTATACTTGACCTATATCTCACATACTAACTGTCCAGGATGCAGATGTTACTGCTACATATTTCATGGTAGCATTTATATTTCTTTATCTACATATCTGGATGTTTTCACATTACATTTTCACTTCTAATTGTACAGAACCCTGTATTTATTGAAGCACACTTACATTTCTGGGGAACATATTAGCATGCTACTCATGTGCCAGATTTACTTCTGCATGCCAGCTAGTAACTGACTGTTGAGGACTGTATATTTACTTCACAGCTACCAGCACTTCCATCACCCACTTTAGATGGGACTGCAGAACTCTGGGTTGCCAGCACTCTGTAACACATTACTATTTGTATAATGCAAGGGTACAACAACATTTCATACTAAGTGATACAGACACACTCCGGGTTTTAGACCTTTATTAATGACATTACACACTTTTCCACAGGCTCACTCCTTTATTTGTTTTAACGGTATATATGACAGACATGTTCACGGCATATTATACCTTTATTAATAGGTTAGCACACTCTTTTTTCAGGCTCACTCACATATTATTTTATATGACAGTGCCTGCAGAGATATTATTCCAGACATTTGTTACCTTTCTTAATGGGTTACTACACTCTTTTTCCTGCCTCTCTAATGTTTTTATCTGACAGTACACGCAGAGGACTTATTCAGTACATTTTATGGCTGTATTATTGGACTACAACACTTTCTTTCATGCTCTCTCCCATATTTTATATAACAATACATGCAGAATAATCACTAACCTGCCTGGCGGTGCAGCCTTAGCAGCCTATCAGCATAGGCTTGCTGATTCGTAACACGGTCACCTGCAGCTGTAGAGTAAATGAAGGGATATTGAGACATTCCTATCCGTTATACATACTCCATTTTAAATCCTTACATACTGCATTCCATGGCTACATACTCAGTTGTGGGGCATCCCGCGGGCCTCCTGTATCCACTGGTTCAGGCAGTCCTCCTTTCGTCTCTTCAGATCCGCATGGTGGTGACGGTCCTGCTCACCAGTCCAGAGAACGCCTGTGGCACTGGTGAGGTCACGAGCTAACCGGTTCCAAGCCTCTGCCTTGTACTCCGTCCCTTGGAACTGGCCCTGCAGGAGTCTTGCCTCGTGACGGTGGACTAGGAGCCAAACCATGTATTTGGACTCCTCGGTGCCCCATCTCTGCACTCGGAAGCGCACTCCCTCTCCAACACCAGACATTCTGACTGCAGATGTGAGCTACAATCAGTTATGGTGTGTATTCCCGCCTGTGGGGCTTAAATATGCTGCATTTCCTGCACTTTTTTGTGATTGGCCATTTTGTAAAATTCTCGGCTGACTGCAGACCTGCTTAGTAATGGTTAAACTACCATTCCTAAGTTTATGAATGTTAATAGTGGCTGTTTCCCCTATATTGTCATGGGTTAGTGGTTCTGTACTTTGATTATAGTACAAAGGGTCTTGGGTTCAAACCTTGTCTTCTTTTATTTTAATAATGTCTAGACAGGCTAGGGGGTGTGGCTGCGTTTAAGCAACTTAGCTCTATGTTGCTCCCCTGTGCCCTACGGTGCCCTGGTTGGCACGGCGTGCACGTCCGCTCAAACACATTGCACTGGGTAAAGCATTTTTAAACGTTGGGCAACTCTATTGCGCTGGGTAAAGTGCTATTACACTATGGGCAACTCTGTTTAGCTGGGTGAAGCACTATTAAACTATGGGCAACTCTGTTTAGCTGGATAAAGCACTATTAAACTATGGGCACCTCTGTTTAGATGTGTATAGCGCTATTAAACTATGGGCACCTGAGTTTAGTTGTGTAAAACGTTGCTTAACGGCAGGCTATTATATATCTGGGTCTTTTCAAAATATATATTTTGTTCACTGATACATTGGCCATGTCACTGCTTTTAATAAAATTTTAATCATATTTGTCTGGTATTATTTCAAATACTAATTTAAAACATAAATAAGAAGGAGAGTGGTGGGACTCGAACCGTGAATGCCTTCTTTTTGTGCATATGTTTTACCATTACGCTATTGCTACTTGGACTAATTTGCATAAGTAGTTCTTATATGCTCTTCAATGTCAGAATTGTTAACTGTGGTTAAGCAATGGGCACACCCGCGCAAACAAGCGCAAATACGGGCAGCTATATCGTGGATTTAAAAAAAAAATAATATTTTCCATTTTGTAACTCTGATGGGTTGTTTACAGTGTCAGGGTGCAAGTACATTTGAGCGGACTCTCTCTTGTCTGTTGACATTATGCTTTTTAAAACCTTGCAGGGGCATGGACGTTTAGACTGCTCAGCAGTCGGACACGCCCCCTGCTTGCCTACTCAGTCCGTGTAAGTGTTACGGATGAGTCAGCATGCCCTCATGAATATTCATGGCACGCTGGCGTCATACCGTTCAATTGCAGCCTCCGAGTAAGACATATTAAGTCTTACACGGAGGTTTCGTGAATCTGGCCCACAGTTTCCCTGCTTGAGAAACCATCTAGAATAAAGAATACTCTATAATTCCTGTTTTACCCTCTCATCATTAGCATTATTAGAATCTGTGTGATAAAATGTGAAATATGTCAAGCACAATCCTAACCTCAGCAATAAAGCACTAGGTATAATACACATCCCTTGTGGATATCCAACAGTTCCGTCACGTCCTGAGTACACTGTGACAATGATTTACTGCTGTGTTGTAAAGAGGTAGGGCTGCAGGTCTATATGCCACATTCATACCACTGTTGTCCACATCCACACCATTGTTGTATGTTATGTCTGTTTACTATGACAGTAGATACAATGTTACATTGCAGTATTTATGCAGCCATATGTTAAGCCAGGTATGAGAAGAGACAATGTCTTGGCAACGTTGATGTCATAAATATGAGTGTTACACCACAACATACCTTTCAATCTCGTAGCACACAATATCTGTACAAAGCCTAAAATGATGGGGGATAAAGGTCCAAAAATAGGGACAAGATTTTAAATACTGATGTTATAAACTTAGAAACTTGCTAGAATAACAGGTTTTGTGATAGCATGCATTTTCCTAAAGGATATGAAGTCTGAAACTCAAATGCCTGCCATTATTTAGTTATTTCATTCAGCAGAGATTTGACAGAAAACACAAATTTTAAGAGGAAAAGACATTCTACAAAAATATGGAAAATTGAGTGGTATGCACTGAGGTCATATCCATACAGCAAGGCCCAAGGAACAAATCACATATCGATACATTATAACACATATTCCTTAGAACAAGATTTGAGAGTAGGCGGGGTCTTCATAACACAGCTGTACATGGAATAATCTATAACCAATAAGGGTGTGAAACATATTTATGAGAAAATGAAAGTTGTGCTGTATGGGATGATTATCTTTCCTCTTAGGTTTGGTGACCTCAGAGTTGACTATATTAACTGAACAGGTACAAGGGGAAATGCCCTCATATAGAATATCATTGCTTGTTCCTTCCTGCTAGATCACCTTTGTCAGTAGGCACTACAGCCTTTAGCAACACCTGTGCTGATCTCTTCGTTGTATTGTTTGGAGTCTGCATGCAATTTCCTTACATGCTGTGTTCTGTTGTGCTGTTTAGAACTGTAAAGATGGTATTCTGCTGTTCTTTATGTTTTCAACATGTCTCACCTCTAATAGCCTTTATTTTCCTTATTATTCTTTATTTACACATGAAACATGTTCTGTTAATTAACTGCTCCCTATACTTCTCCTTATAATCTATATTTACAATTGCAAAAGGACTGTGAGTTTATATGGCATGGAAGACGACATACTTCTTTTTTTTTTAATTTAGCTGCTTTTACTGTTTTGCAGACTTTATCTTTATCACTATGTTTATTATTTCTAACTCATCATTATTAAAATGTGTAGCCATGAATCCAGATACTCTCTTTTAGTTAGAACTGCCTTCATTATGGCTCTTCCTACACTAACTAATTGGCAGCTGTGGTTTTCATAATGTGCCTTTTTATGACTTTCATTACTGGATGCCCAAAAACTTTTTGCAGTACTCTGCTTCAATATTCTTTTAATTGAAGTTAAATTCTTCATGACTGCTCTCACACAGGAAACACATTCTAAATTATTACATTTACTGACTACATCATACAACATCAGGTGTTTTTTTTTTTATTTTGAAACTTCAGTTATTTCACACTGAGTAGATAAAGTACCTTGTAGTGCTTTTGAATGCTTTGTGTCTATATCATGATGTTCATTCCTGATTTAAAGCATTAGGCAAACATTATTCCTCAGACATAATTGCACCAGTCATTTACTTCCCATTAAATTTACTCTCTGGGCAAATTATAATCACTTACAATGGTAGCACATCATATGCTCCAGATGTGCTTTCATTTTGCTTCTGTGCAACATATTAAGGCATTATGTTATTTATGACCGGCTTGTAGTTATAGTCATGGTAGCATATATATCTGAAGGCATACAGTTATGTGGTCACACTAACACACACACACACACACACACACACACACACACACACACACACACACACGCACATGCACACGCACACGCACACACACACACACACACACACACACACACATCCATTCTAAGCACTGAAACATTGTATGGTTACTAGCTTGCAATTTTAAACAAAGTTTATTTATTTATAAGGATTAATGAAAAATGATGCAGACTTACAAAATGGGAAATAACAGAAATAAAACATCAAGTCCACTTTCACAAGCTCTGTTTTGCAGTCTTTAGCTTTTGCTTAACATATGTAGCTTTATTGTTTTTGGTACAATCCAGTGGTGCTTTCAAAAGGTATAATTTTTCTCTTGGTACAATAAAAAGAATATATTCCAGCCATTATCACAAGCAGACTAACGTGCAACAAATAACTTGATACTGCAGAGATAGCTCTGAGCCAGGATGACCCTTCAGATTTGCCTTCCCAGGAGACTGTGTATTACACTCCTTCTTCAACTAAGGACTATGAGAAAATAAAAATATGCCATTTTGTGAACTAACAGACTTTAAGAATATCTGGAGACAGTGGGTTCTAATTGGTTCTTTTGATGATCCTGCCTCCATTTTTACTACCTGACATGCCCTGGGCATCTACCAAAAGTCACACAATCCTACAGTGGCATGTATTGCACGTTTAGAAGATTCAGCAGTCACCACTACAGAACATGCCCCACACCCGAGATCTGGAAACATTGGTTCGAGCATCTATAAATGAGCTGTAGGCCTGAGGCAGTCCACCTACATTAAAATGTCTGCAGCACAGATGACAGTTGATCCTAAAATTATATAGCTGAGGGGGTTAATGTCAAATGAGAAAACTTAGTATTATTATCTTTATGTGCATAAAGTCACTAAAGAGTGTCATGGCTGCAATGAGTGTGACTTCCTTCACTGCTGCTGAGAAACTTTTAAGAGCATTGCTGAAGGTAGTATTAATGCAAGAGACAGAGCGTTCTTCACTCTCTGTGGTCTGGGACAATGTTACAACAATGTCAGTGTCCTTTAGGAGAAATCGAGGACTATCAAAAAGGGTTCCAAACACATCAAATGTTTCAAGTTTTTAAAAGTCTGCTCAGCATAATTTGCCCATTGATTCTTAAACAGGGGCATGTCTTACTTAGTTCAGTCAATTAGCTAGGGAAAATAGCAAAGTCTGTACTAAGTATGCAGCGATAGCTTGCTAAGACTTACTCAAGCATGCTGATGTGTCAGTTTCATTCCTAGCTGCTCAAAGAGCTTCGGAGCTATCAGTTGTTGTTCTTATTCTTATCTTGGTCTGGTCACATGGTATAAAAGATCCTTAGGGTGGAGGAAGAGATGTGGTAGATTATTTCTCTGCCACCCTGGATATAGGATGGATGAAGAGATGCAGTGGATTCTATCACTGTCAGACTGTCCTGAATATAGAATGGATGATGAGATGCATTGGATTCTGTCACTGTCAGACTGGATACATTCTCCCAGGCTACTTCACTGCCACCCTGGATAAAGGATGTATGATGAGGTGCAGTGGATTCTATTCACTGTCAGACTGTCCTGGATATAGGATGGATGATGAGATGCAGTGGATTCTATCACTGTCAGACTGGATACATTCTCCCTGGGTACTTCACTGCCACCCTGGATATAGGATGGATGATGAGATGTAGTGGATTCTGTCACTGTCAGACTGTCCTGAATATAGAATGGATGATGAGATGCAGTGGATTCTGTCACTGTCAGACTGGATACATTCTCCCAGGCTACTTCACTGCCACCCTGGATAAAGGATGTATGATGAGGTGCAGTGGATTCTATTCACTGTCAGACTGTCCTGGATATAGGATGGATGATGAGATGCAGTGGATTCTATCACTGTCAGACTGGATACATTCTCCCTGGGTACTTCACTGCCACCATGGATATAGGCTGGATGATGCGATACAGTGGATTCTATCATTGTCAGACTGTCCTGGATATAGGATGGATGATGTGATGCAGTGGATTCTATCACTGTCAGACTGTCCTGGATATAGGATGGATGATGAGATGCAGTGGATTTTATCACTGTCACATTGGATACATTCTCCCTGGCTACTTCACTGCCACCCTGGATATAGGCTGGGCGATGAGATTCTGCGGATTCTATCACTGTCACATTGGATACATTCTCCCTGGCTCTGCTCAGAGACCTGTCCTTGCACTGGATCTTCTTCAAGTTCAGTTTACTCACTTGCAGATGAAACAAACCAGGACCTATCAGAAAGGTAGGAGTGCCTCCTCTGTCACTAACACTGATATAGGAGTCGCATTGTTCCAATCTTCACCCAGAATGAGGACTTAAACCAATATGTACTGTAGACATCTGGTTATGCTCTGTATCTGGGGACTAGAAAATAATGCCTTGTCTTTCCTCATTGCTGTCATTATGGTCTGGTTACCATGGATTACTTCCCTTTTTTTCTTTTCTGCTGGGTTGACTGTGGTTTATATAGGCTCTTCAGTGGTCAGCTCCTCTCTACTCTCATTTGCTGTGCCTGCCTTGACTCCTGTTTGCCTACCGTTTCATCATGATGCTGTCCTTTAACATCTAATATGGCTACAAGGTTTACTTGTCTCTGTATTCTAACTCTTTAGCTGTGACCCAACTTTTTGCTGCATACAGTCTTTTATCACACCACAGATCATACAAAAACAGTGAATGAGGAAAAAAAATTCACTTTTCTATATTAATTGTTTATATTTGGAGTCAACAGGCCTGGGCTACAACTAACTTGTATGAAATGAAACTAATGTCCACACTTTCCACCAGTGTAAAATATAAATCATCTGACACTACTTTTTTTAGAATAGTTCTTTTTTTCACAATAGTTTAATTAATGGGAAACATAAAGGTCAAGCCTACAGGCTGACTTTACCCAACATAAAATAAAAAAAGTTCAACCGCCTTTGTAATACAAAAGTTATTGCAGCTTGCAAACAATAGCAAAGGTCTCTTGAGTTTTTATACCCCACTCACTTGGGGCTGTCTGT